>NC_037590.1:20890724-21062791 GCF_003073045.1 Pomacea canaliculata | reverse complement strand
AACAATGCGTTGTCGGCACAATGCCGTCAACTTACGAATACAGTAAACATGCATGTAGTTACGCTTATATTAAAAAAACACCGCAAGATTCGAAAAAGAAACCGCTTTCAGTCAAACTGTCATGGATTCGTGTTGATCGACAAGTTACAATAAAATTTGAATTGTCATTCGAAGACATTCTTATTATGTTTCTCAGACAGGTCACGTGCAATCAATATTTCTATTTACTCTAGGCAATCGACTGTGGCAGCCGCGAGTTTCGTGAGAGATACAGAGAAAGTGTGCTCCGTCAACGTGTCCACGTCTTCCGGTCTCGGAGTAGGTCTTTGAGTTCTCGTGTGAGGCCGGGCTTGCGTGGTGATGGCGATCTAGCGCTTGGGAGAGAGATGATAGTAGATGGCAAGATGGCCGCATGGGGGTTCTTGGAAGCCCTCGTCTGCAAAGAGTATAGGGCGGTATTTGTCAGTCTAATTGCTGTCGCACACAACGATGAGCGCTCTAGCACATTTACAGTTAATCAGTTATCAGACGCTGCAAAATCAAAACATCTAAAGCAAACCAGTCGTGTGATAAGAGTCTCATCAATATTGTCTATAAGGTAGGGTTGGTACAATAGTAAGACAGTTAAACGAAGAAAAGGTTCAGGAATGAGGAATCATATATAGAGATAGAATTCTAGAGCATAAAATATATAATGTACGCAGTTTATAGATTACGTCAAGTTTTTGGTCACTGACTTCAGATCAAAGTGGCACAGGATGCGCAGGAACTTCCAGGTGTCATGAACATACGAGGGGAGGAGTATAGAGATTTGACGTCAACAGGAACGGTGACCTCAACCTGTCTAACGTCCTGGCTTCGTTGCAAGACCGGACGTGCGACCATGTGTGTCATGAAAATGTGTAGGTGACATGGATGAGATCTACACCTGTCTGCGTGGGAGAAAACTTGTTATTGTGGGGAGCTGTTGAATGTGACGATGTGTGAATGATGTGATGTAATGATGACGGTAGAGGTTTCATGGGCAGTTAGGTTTTCGTGATTGCCGTTTGGAAAATGAGTGTTGTCCTGTTTATGCTTCTGTGTAGTGTGGAACTATTAATACGTAGTGGGCAGCACAGCATGGCTCCCTTCTCTCTCTCGTCATTTCCCGGCATGCTTTAATTACATCTTTATTGCAAGATACTAACACGAAATCGAAAGCGGCTTAAATGGCAGTTCAGAGGTTTAAGCAAAGCAAAGTTATCAGAAGATTTTTTTGCTGTGAATAAATTTTAATTACTCATTTACTGTGCATCGGGGCGGTCGCCGAGACCCATTGAGCGAGGGCGTTGGTCTTCTTGAGCTGTCCAGGCTGAGGGTATCTACGCGTAACATTTATACCTCCGCTGCAATTCCCCATGCCGTCTGCAACCGACAACTCTGGGGCTCGTGCTCCGCTAATTACAAGGTCTCATCTGCCTCCGGCGTTCCGGCTGGACATGCAGCTATCAGAGTCTCAACGTCAACTTCAACGGCTAAGTTGGGGGACCGGTTCCAAACAGGGGAACACCGCCACCTCCTATGGCCATCATCGTCAGGGGTTTATGAAGTCTATTGTCCTCTCGTAATGTGCTTTTCTGTCGTCACTTTAAATTATTTTCTCGTCTGCATTGAGAGAATTATCTGTAGGAGTTTAACAGGGTTCCAGGTCCTTGCAAGGTCCTTTTAAGTCTCTTTATATTGATTTTCGCCAAAAGGCCTTTTAAGTCTTTTATTTGCCATGCGGTCCTTTCAAATTCGTCAGCACAGGTCCTTACATTTTTCTGTGACCCTTTTAAGTCCTTTTATCGATAAAATATTACAAAAATTTATCTTCCGGAGTAGAGCTTTGGCGCAAAATACGCAGACGAATTTTTTCGCTGCATTGCTATTTTAATCACATATACCGCAGTGCTCGCTCGCGGCGGAACGTCGTTTCGGCCTTTCGGCGAGTTCACTCTCGTCGTGTCGACCACATTTCTTTGTCTGCTTAGCATTTGAAAGATGCCGGGGAGAAGTGCTCTTTTCAGAGAAACGTGGCTAACAGGAAGTGCACGGAGTATAAAGATTGGTTAATAAAGACTCGAGCAACATAAAACATGTTGGCACGATGTTGGCTGCTGCAAATATCTCTGAAATCTTTCATCAATGGCGAAAGTGTTCTGAAGCAGCAGCATGGTTACCGCAAGACACAGAAGGCAATAAAAGTTATTTCTGAAAGTGCGCGCTTTTTGTGTAAGCTGCTTACCTTTCGTCATCGGAACATCCACAGCCGCGCTCAACACAAATCAGACGGCAACCCGACGCAGCTCTGCAAGCTGTGTCCAGTAAGTTGACAAATTATTTATCTTTAGCGATTCATTTAGTTAACGATGTGGGTACTTAGAAAATCAACACATTAAATTAAAGCGTGGCATAAGCATTTTGCGTTTTTTTTTCCACTGCTTTATTAAGCGCTATCGTCTAATTTTAGCGGTGAAGGGCCAATAGGCTAAAGATCAGTAAATACGCAAGAAATTATTTAAATTAAAAAGTTGAGATTTTCATTTTCTTCATGATTCGAACTACAAAGTACGAGTTTTATACAATCCTGATCTTACTAGCAGCTTTTGGCTGCAGAAATTGATCTGAATTTTGGGTATCCGTTGATCAGGAAAGATTAAAAAGAAAGTATAATTAATAATGTATGTTATTAATCCTCATTTTACCAGCAAATACATTATTTTTTGGATTTTTAAAATCAAACAATTTAACTTAAAGCTAAATCAGTTAGCTGAAAATAACTTTCATTTTCAACTATGCCTGCCCATCTTTATACTGTTAACTATAGTTTAGTATTTTATTTATATTATCATGTCATTAATTATGTGCTTTTTGAAACCTGTCTTTTATTCAGACAGCACATGAATGTTTAAAGAACATAATGGTACTTTAAATGTTTTCTTTGATAGGTTTCGTGATGAGCAATGACATTGAAGGCAGAGATCCTGTGGACTCTCAAGATTGTGGAATCACATACAGTTTCAGATCTGCTGAAAGTTGGCTGACTGTTTCGACCTTATGTTCCCAGACAGCCAGTAGGTCTGCAGAATTTAAAGTGCGGTCAAACAAAAAGGCCAGTTATCTAACTTCATTTGGGCTTGCTCTCACTGTTTTTTTCCGGAAAATTGGGCCCCTTTTTCTGGAAACTGTGTAAATTCGTCGCCATGAGTATGTTCTTGTTGTTTGATGAATCTTCTAACGCATAATAGACTCAAACTAAACACGCTGGATTTCCATGTTCGTTAGCTGGAGTGACAATGCTGTAAGGACTCATTACCTGACCTCGGGAATTTTTGGGTCATTTCCGGCGGCCATAGACCTTAACAAGTTCAGTAAAGGTAATTAGGCGAAATTGCAAACTTCAAGCAAGCTAATTTACTTCAAAATTTTCTATGAAGATGGAGAACGCTTTCTGTAAACTAGCTAAAACCTTCTTTGAGCGAAAATTTAAGTAGCGACATGTATTACCAATCACAATGTTGGTTTGTTAGAAACTGTGGGAGCAGCTGTGGACTCCATGTTAATGCACAATGCATTTAGGCGTGGGTGCGGGCTTCTCAAATGGGAGCTTGAGTCATTTCTTACATCTGCTATATCTTTGTTCAGAACAGCCCAGCCAGAGAGAAGAATTATTATAAAAGTAACTGGTTTCCACATTCTTTTCCAGCCAAGTTCTGTGCTCACCGATGGCTTGAAACAACAATTCTGTTGGCTGAAAACAGCAATTGTTATCTTCCATACTTGAAAAATTTGTCAAAGCTGCAATGGGAGAAAAATAACATTGCCAGACAAATCCCTTTTGATTATTGTAAAGCTGGAGTCTTATTACGACCTTTGCTTTCATGTCGTCTGGCTTTCTTTAGTTTAATTGCCAGTATACTTGACACCTTTTTGGAGAAAATACCAAGCTGATCAGCCTCTTCTTCCCTTTCGCTTTGTTTAGACTTACATGACATTATGAAAAATCTTGATGGCAACAAATTTATCAAGTAAAATGTACTTATAATGTGAAACTGCCCTCCAACTTGTGCAGGTTGATATATGCAACAGTTCTAACCATGTCAATTCTGAGCATGATCGAAACTTGGCTTTCAGGGTTGATAGACTAACTGGCTGTAGTAAGAAACAGTACATCAGTAAACGATGGAAACTCGCTCATGGCCTTCAGAGCTGAATGCAGAGGATTTTTTGAAAAAAGCAGTTGTTCTAAATTGTGCGAGGATAAATGCTGCCAAAATGAAGTACACCTAGGTGAAGAAACATAACTTTCTTATAACGCCAAAGACCATGGGGGAAAAAGACAAATCAAATACAAAAAATGAAAAGGTTTTGTTCGTAATGCCAAATGTGAAAAGCGTTTGATTGATGTAGGACGTTGTGACAAGGTATCTGTCAGAGTCCGTTAATTTTCTGATCAGTATCTGCGCAAGGTGAGGTGTAGTAAAGGTTTAGCTTTGACCCTATGACAGCCCAAGGGACTGGATAGTTGGTTTATTGGTGATGCCTTGGCTGGATAAAGCAGAGTTTCAGGTGTTGTGGTCTGTTGTCAGTAAAGTTACTCCTACTCTCTCATGGTCAAAGCTACAGTGGAAAGAGGATTTTCATTCAACAAAGAAACGTAGCTGACAATCTTAGTCCGAGAACTGGCAACTAAAAGGCACGCAGAAGTAATTCTTGATGCATATTCACAGTGGTGGGAGGGGTGGAAATAGATTGAGATCTCCATAACGCACTGATTGATATGCCGCTTCTAGTGCCTTATGGCAGGTATGACGTTATACCCCTCTCTGAGCAGCAAAGCAGAGAAGGAAACAGAAGAACAGCAGGTCCACAGAAAGAGATTAGGCAGATGAAGCTGGTAATACTCACAAAATAGCTAAAGGACCCCCAGTGCAACGGAAGACGCAAACCTGCTGGAACTGGCTGACAGACATAGGTTTCTCAGGCTGAGAGGGCAAAAAGTTTTTCACTTATTGAAAGATCTAACAACATGCACGTGGTTGTTAGCCCAAGACAAGAAGAGGAGAAACAAAGATTTTACTCTACAGGTGCTTCAGACATTGATAGATTACAGGAAGAAATTAAAAGGTGTTGAATTGTTGACATTCAGAATTATGTTTATTTCAGTTTAAAAATAAGCCTGCACATATTCTGTACATGTATGCTATGGAACATGTTAAGAAACCGAACTATTTAGAGGGAAATTAGGTTGTGTAAAGAAATTGTATCTGTTTATAGTAATTGGTAAAGCTGTAGGGGTGAAAAGAATTGAATTTCATCAAATGAAACTTTTGCTTATAAGTAGATGGATTGCTTTGTCATTTTGTAATCTTAATTCTTATGTGTATTAGTATATCATGCCTGTTTCTGTATATGGTTTTGCATGTGTTACATGTATGTGTAATAAGAATGCTTAAATAATATCTGCAAGGTTAAAAATAAATGGGCTGTATGTTGACGTTTCGACTCATTCCTCTTTGGTTTAGGCATTAAGGATCACACTCTTTTCATTCCTCATCTGATCCTCCATCCTTGGCATTCCTTGTAAGTCACAATAGAAAACTGTTTGGTCTACACAATCTGTACAACACTAGTGTGCCACTTCCGTATTCACCGCGTAAAGAAACGGCTCTTTTTCAAAAGTTGCTTGTTATGGAAACTTACTTTCTTTCTTAGTGAAGCTGTATGATGCTTGTAATGTTGTGTAGTTATTGAGCTGTTGTGCATTGGCAGTCTCTATTTTCTAGGTTGCTCGGGGTTTGCAGCCATACTTGTTAATTTGGTCCACTTTTATATTGACGGATAAATGGAGTGGTGTGTTGCGTTAGGAGAGAGGTAGGCGCGAGAAGAGGATGATAGTCATGTGAACGTGACTTTTTTGTATTAACCAAAGAATGGCTTTCCAGGTTTTGCAATTATTTATTACTTTAGATTGTCTAGAAACTTGAACATTAACGGTGTATGTTATCAGCTGCGCTAAAGGACAGCTTTTTAAGTTAATCTAATCTAATATGAGGCAGACAGGCATCAAAATTAACTCTTTGATTATTTATTACTAGAAATACATGTAATCTTGAGACATAGAGAAGACCAACAGATTCATAAATAATACATTTTCGACCACACAAGAGAAAAACTTTAAGCATTGAGACTGTCACTTAGGTCCTTTCTGAATGCATGAAAGGTCCTTTTAAGGTCCTTTTAAGGTCCTTTTTTGGCACCATCCCTGATCCCTGGGAACCCTGTTTAAATATTTTTCACATCATTGATATTGCCGACATTATCAAAGGCTTGCGATTATTTCCATCATAAATTTATTACCGGATTTTCTTTATAATTCAAAATTTATCTAAGAAAAATAGCGTACAAAAGTAATAATAGTGATTTGAACATATATTTGGATATTTTCCAGATACCGTCTCTCCTGACTTGACATGTCCAGACTACCTGCAGTTTAATGTCAGTAGCAACACATCCTACACTGTAGACCTCCAGACAGCGGGTAACATCACCGGGGCTAACCTGACCTTCCATCCCGACAGGATGGTGCAGGTGGGGCCTACAACAGTGGGAGTTGCCCCTTATCACGTGACCACTACTGACAAGTATGGCTTTGAGCGACAGTGTGCCTTTATGGTGGACATCAGACGTGAGTGATGACAAGGGCTCTGCTTTAGATGCTTTAGATGCTGGCTCTAAGCCTGATGACCCTATCTGTGACATGATAGCTACCTAATTTCTGCTTCTGTGATATGATGGTAATAACCTGATGTTTGTATCAGTGATGGTTTAACACTAATTTCTGTATCTGTGATGTGATGGTAGCTACCTAATTTCTGTTCCTGTGATGTGACGGTAATTCCCTGATGCTTGTTTCTGCGATGTGATGGTCTAACACTTATTTCTGTGTTTGTGATGTGATGGTAAAATCTCTGATGTCTGTATATGTGGTGTCATGGTAGTTACGTAATTTGAAATGTATCTGTAATGTTGAAATATTAAGAGAAGGATATAATAACGTAGTCGATAATGAAGAAGAATAACAGGATCGACTAAAGCAATTTTAAAAATAGCAAAAAGATGAAGAATTTTGTGATCAAGTTAAAATAACTCAAAAAAAGAATATTCTAGTGAAAGACACTTTATATTATATATTTGAAAATGTAAATACAAAATATAAAATAAGGTATGTTAACTTTAATTTCACATCACATGACAAGCTACTACCTGTGAAAACATTTCACATGTCATGTTTCGTCCATCGCAGCGACTGAGTGTCTGAGCGACTACCTCACCCCAGGTGGCGCGACAATGCAATGCACGTCACAAGAAGGTGAGGGTCTTAACTGTACTGTCACCTGCGACGCTGGTATGGCATTCCAAGATGGCAGCACTACCGAGACCTACTCCTGCTCCGAACAGAATGTGTGGTCTCCTACACTTCCTGCCAGGTCTTGTAGTCGTGAGTATTCAGTGCCTTTAATCTTCATGATAGTTTGTCTACATGAATATGTTACATCTGGATTTTTCAACATAAATTTAACAGTCTTTTTTCCTCCAAAAATAAAAAAAAAATATTGTTGAAAACTAAAAACTGAAATGGAACAAGTAATGAACATGTGACTATAGTCTCAACTACTTCTAAAGAAAGGTCGCATCACTAGCCATCTCTAAACATGGCTGGATACATGTCTTGATAATATGGAATAAGTTCTGCTGCTCACTAAGTAGGTATGAGTTTGCCAGTAATGTCTGATAATTGTGGTTCCGTGTTATTACAGCAACGGTTGTGCCTCGGTACATCTACATGGTAGCGATCAACTACACCTGGGACGGAACTGGCAGCATCTCTTCTTGTCTTAATCAGTCCGCGGGAGAGCTTGTAGCTGTGATACCTACAAGGACCGTCACCCCATGTTCTATCGATGGAGGACCCCCGTATATCACCTTTAATGCGTCTGTATTTAGTTTGGACAATAATGCGGTGAGACATAGGTGGAGCCCGATATTCTCATAAGTGTAGTGAGTTGGCATTTCTAGTTCTACTGTCGTTTGTGATGAGTCTCCCGATTCCCCTAAACACTCACTTTTATCTTGTCTTCTTCTTTACCATGTTCCGTCTCCTTCTTAGTGAAAGGGCATGCCTGAAATTGTATCTTTATTTTAATGAAACAGCATTTCAGCTGATTACTTTCGCATTTCTATATATTCTTTAAATATGTGCTTCATTCACAAACTATGTCCTAAATATATATTGTGTGCCGCAGACGAATCTTGTCCTGGAATTGACGGTTGCAAACTTGACGTCCATTTCTTCAAGCGACTTGGAATACTGTCGAAGTATCTTTAGCACCCCATTTTCATTAAGAGCAAATGATTTCTTCAAGATCCAATCTACGAACTGCACTGAAGAGACAGGTTCTGTGACGTTTACTCCAGACAGCAGAAACGTCACTAGAAACGGTTACGTGTGTCCACGAGGAACCACTCTCCAACTTGTCAACGCACAACAGCTCTGCGGTATGGACTCGTGTTTTACATTCACTAACAATCAGTTCGTTCACTTGAGGTACAGAGATACGCTAATAACATGCTGTGCGTACATTAGTTTGTAGATATGTCTATTTTGATATCGTACCAAATAATACATTTTCATTTGTGCAAAATTTTAATTCCTTGTTTGACAGACTAACTTACTAAGAATTACATTGATGTATATTCCACACTGACGTGACTGTGTAGCCTGGTAGTCGGTGCCCCTGAAGAACAACGGGTCGCTGGTTCGAGGCCGGCTCAGACCTTTAGTTCGAAAACTTCCTTTGCCCATCCGATAGCTGTTTAACAGGAATGGGTAGCTGACTTATTACGGAAGTTGTCACCGTTATCTCTATGGCAATAAGCTTTTATTCATCATGTACTTGCGCGAGACGACATTTGGACTGAGAACGCGTGATTAGTAAAAGAACTCAATCGAAAAGGAAAAGTGTTCCTCCGGTCGGCACGTGCACGAATGCATTAAAGCACCTCATCAAACGCTCATCTTCTTAGACTTTGTGTGTGTCGGTGAATAAAGCAGCCGAGTTTATTAAGCTACACCTGCTTCGCCTTTACCCAAGTGGACAGTAAGGGAAGTGGAACCACTGGAAGCGCTGTACTTTATTTTTATCAAGTGAAGACAGAGTGATTGAAAAATATCAAGGGTTACTTCGGGAAATCCCATAACAGCATCTCAGTGTCAGACTCAGTGTGAGGTTTGAAGTTACAGGTTACACGGTGGGAACCCATGTATTACAGTTCTAGTGTACACTATCAAATCCCACTGCGGAATATACATTTAAGTTGGTTAAAAACACACTTGTTTGGGAACATTGGCTGCATTTAATCATCAGAGCTATTTATTTCCACGTGCTATATACTGTCATTTGATTCGTTTTAGTGCAATGTGAGCCTGGCTATATGGAGAATGAGGGCCAGTGTATTGAATGTCCCTCTGGCCAATACCAAAACGAGACTGGACAGACTGAGTGCAAGACTTGTGCTGGCAGCTTTAGTTCTTCACCAAGAGTGTCTGCTAGTCAGTGCGTAGGTGAGTAATGCGCGCCAGAGTGTATTGACTAGTAAAGTTTTTACTTTTTTGAAGAGTCGTTCTTTGACTTTGGTTTATTTGTTGTTTAAACTCTTGCTGTTGAATTTCTTCCCTGGTTTGCTTTTGAAAACCCTAAGTCCACGGCATCTGCAAGGATTTCAAAAGTATATCTTTCGTTTTTTTAGGCTAAAACTGAATTGAATTTAGGACTCTTTAGCAATTAAGTCATAGGCTTTCTTCCGATCCATGTGATCTGTTTCTGGCTGCAGAGCCCTACCATCTGGATTTTGCAAACATTAATGGTGTACTTGCAGACTCCCTACGCTACATGTTTTCAGAAGAGTATTTTAGACAAGAAGGCAATATTCATGGATTCATCTTGACCTTTACCTAGTCCTTAGACAAAATCTTTTCTTCTGCTAGAACTTTAAGGTATTAGGTTCATTGCTGTTTTTTTTTTTTTATAGTCCTCGTACAGAAAAATCAGTTACCTCAAATTTAACGTGTTTCTAATGAGAGTTGCCCTGTGTGCCGACAGCATGTCCACCAGGACAGTATCCAGTCAACAGCACTTCGTGCTCGCCATGTCCCAGGGGCTACTACAAGACCTTGACAAGCTACTACAAGTGTACGGAGTGTCCAGATGACACTACCACCAGTAGCACTGGATCATCAGCCTCTACTGACTGCAGTATGTGTTACAGGGTTCACTTAGTATGTGTGTGCACGCTGTTAATCACTGAATTCATCATTCAAAGAAATCTTCAATATTTTTACAACCAATAATGATTAACGTCGTAAAAAGTGTATATATATATTATATCTGTACATGCGTGTACACACGTACGCAAACATGCTCTCACACATTCTCTCTTTCTCTCTCTCTCACTCACACACAGACGTTGTGCAACCCTAGTGATGTAGAACCAGATCTGAATGATTTCTCATGACAAGCATAAATAGCAGATATGTACAATCGGTTTTACAATATGTACATTCGATCATTTCTACCATCTGGGTACTGTCAGCAGATGTAATAATCTGTTCCTGTCAAGGTGTTAAAATATTGCAGTCATAAATTGTTACAGTATTAAAGGAAAATTCATAGAAATTATTAATGCAGCTTCCTGAATGGAGAGAGATATATTAATTGAAAAAATAGAAGATAACAATGAATACAAGAGATGGATGACTTTGTGATTGCCTGTGAATGAGCGAAAGCACTAATTCTCGCTAACGGACAGTTTTGACATCTTTGATACAAAACTTTCATTGTTCTACCTCAGTACCACTCACTTCTCCTGCGTGTGAAAACGGCGGCACGCCGATCATTTACTTTCACGAGTTCACCTGTACCTGCCCTGAGGGTAAGCACACAGACTGAACGACTTCAAACACCGGCTGTGATGCTACTTCAAATTAAATTTCTGATGTCAGTTCCTGAATTTCATGCTTATTATCAAACGAAATGTCTACTATTTTTGCCATAAAGAATTGATAAAGAAAACCATACTGTTCATAAACCATTTAGCATCCTTTCCAAGTTTTGTGCTTGTGTTTCTTTTTCATCTGTTTTCAGTCTTTTTATTAAACTGTTTTTGAACCACATGCTGTCGTAGAAGATATAACATTCTAACAGCAAGAAGAGATCCTTTCTGAACACAATAATACGTCTATCTTGATGTCTGTCATATGTCTTTCTTGAGATTGTGTATGAATATGTGTTTAAGCTAAGGTCAACACGCTGTCACACGGGTATTTGATTAGTGAGGGTGCCTATGGCTGCAAACGCCACTCCACTAACTAGTCGGGTATCTCGTGTACCTACTTATTCCCCTGCTTACTGTCCAGGCTACTACGGAACGACTTGTGAAAACTGGATCGACCCTTGTGCTCCCAATCCCTGCTACAACTATGGTAGTTGCATCCGCCAGGGCATAAACTACACCTGCTGGTGTCCTCCAGGTGAAACATTGTTTGATTATTTTGTCTGCACTGAGAAAAGTCTTCTCTGTCTAGCTCTTTCTATTATTCTATCCCCTTCTCTGTCTCTTCCCCTCTGTGTCGTGTCAAAGGAGGTGGACTGCACAAAGCGTACACTTGTATGTATATTTGTAAGTAAAAGCGCTTTAGTCTCCTTGTAGTTGTGCCTCCCTATTTTTGTACATGTGTCAAGTTTTTTTTATGACTCTTTCTTTCTATATATCCACACATATCATTTTGATGTACTCAAGAGGTTATATCCGTCGTAAACTTCGGACTGGGTTCCGATGTTGATGTTTTACTAGCCTCATAACAATACTCGTCTTATTTTACTCTGCAGCTGACACATGTGTCATAACTGCAAAAAAAAGTCACCAACATTTCAGACATGTACAAGCCTATCCAAGCACTGGCTCAGAAAGCAAACATGATCATATACAAAGACTGTTGTCTTTATTCCGCACCGTGCTATTCTGTAGTTTCTACTGCAAATTGAAGTCTCTCATACACTGAAACTAACGGACGGTAGTATGACACTTCAGATCCATTTTTTTTTCAAAAGCTTGATTTGTTTTCAATCACAAGAGGATCAAGTCTTCTTTTCAAAAAAACGTTCCGTCTGCATTCGAGAAAACTTCATTTGACTCGTTCTATTACTGTTTTTTTTCTCTGAAGGTTTTACTGGAAACCAGTGTCAAGTCGATTCCCAGAATAACTGCCAGAACAACACGTGCTCGGACATCAGGTTCTGTCGCGACAAGATTAACTCCGCCGACTGTGTGTGTCCTTCTGTCGGCAATTATACTGGACCACAGTAAGAGCTGACTTTCTTATGTTCATTACCTGATCATAGTTACACACAAAGTTGACTTTCTGGTCTTTGCTACCTGAGGTCAAGAACACGCAAAGTAAGAGTTGGCCTTCTACGGCATATATGTGTGCAGTGAAGGTAAGTTGTTGCTCTGGGAGAAGAGAAGAAATTCAAGGAGAATCATGTTTTTTCCGAAGTTATAAAATGATGTCCATCCATCGCGGATAATGTTTTAGCTAGTTATAAAGAAGTAGTTATAATTAATAAAGCAGTTGCAAAGGTGTTCTAGGGTAAGAAAAGAAGATAGAGTCTTGGGGCCTGAACACCTCTTTAGAGCTTTGGAAACAAGATTCTCCTTGAATAGCCCCATTCTTCCTCGGGGAAACGACTTACTCTCGTTTTCTACTGCGGGAAGCTAAAAGTGAACATGGTAAATATATAGCTGTTTGGCTGATCAGATGTTCTACTGGATGCCTATTATCCTCCCTCACCACTGTTATCTGTTTTGTAAGGTGTGCGGTGCCCCAGGACCTGTGTTCCTCTAGTCCCTGTAAAAACGGTGCCACTTGTCAAAACTTCCCTGGCGTCCGCTACACATGCAAGTGTCAACCAGGCTACACTGGAAGCACGTGTGAAACACTTATTGGTAAGTAAACAGCATTAAGGCTGTTAGTTAACTAACTCTAATAATAAACAATTTTTATTTCTTGTAAACGTTTATCAAGTACAATCATCATTTCTTGCGAGAAGAACTCTTAAAAGTCATATAAAAATAACTTGCGTAACATTTGCTTTTATTTTGGTTTGTTTCCTAAAAATTATTATTCACATTTCTGAGAAAAACTTTGCCTTATTTTTTCAGATCAGTGTGCATTGAACTCTCATGGCTGTCTGTACGGAGGTCAATGCACTAATGGCATCAATAACTACACTTGTTCCTGCCAACAGTCTTACCAAGGCTCTCACTGTCAGCAGACACCCGACTACTGTAACCTAAGTAACCCTTGCCTCGGTGGCGTCTGCTACAACGACTACAACATGTCCAAAGCGCTGTGTGCCTGTAGCTACCCTTACCGACTGAATGGTAGGTGACAACGAGAACTGGCCTTTAAAATATTAGAAAATTAAAAATGACAAATAGAATGTATCGCTAATGCCCCAAAGTATGGAGGAATAAATTTAAATTTGTGTATATAAAATAAAAAAAAGACATTGAGTAAGAAAAAGCACTTTTTCAAACTCCTGTTTGCTGTTTCGCATATCTTTGTCAATGAAAACACACAGACCTATTGTATTTCGTGAAGTACACTGGCACCGGTTAAATGTTCGTTGTTATCGTTTAGCTACGAGAAGGTTGTGAATTTTATTACAAGCTGATCTCAGCGATCGTTCCTGTGGCAACCGATATTTCTCATTTTATTGGTAATTTTTTTAAAAATACAGTCAACAGCGGCCGTTGTGAGGAGATTGACGTCTGCTCTGAGAGGAGGCCATGCCAGAACAATGCCACGTGCCAGCGCGTGTCTCCAGGCCAGTTCCACTGCGCATGCCCACAGGGTTACGAGGGGTCATTGTGTCAACACATCGTCAGGTCCTGCACCAACAGTTCGTGTGTTCACGGACAGTGTGTAGATGTACTGAACAACTACACGTGTGTTTGCGATGCTGGCTATACTGGTAAGGACTTTAATGATAAAACCAGTCCTAATTTATGTGATAATAATTTTTTTAATTATTATTATGAATGTAACTCATGACACTTAAGTGTTTATTTGAGTGGAGACTTTGTTAATTTTGTAAAAATATACCCTTAACAAGTTAGATGGGTGTGCAGAATGATTAAGTCTTGTTGTTAGCTATGTTATTTGTAACAATGACTGGACCCTCTAACCTATATGTACTCAGAACAGCTTACAGATGTCTGAGAAACATTCGGAACTTTCACAGCTTGCCTTATGTATTAACTGTCTGCCTGTGATGATGTAGGACAGATTGCTTACTGCATAGTTTCACTTTTTACTCCAAGCAATCCATTTCCCTATTCTCATCACTGAAATAAAAGCGTTTTATTTTTAATACACGAGAAAACGTTTTGAAAATGTCATTACTCTTCAGACTAAGAAGCTCAACTAAGATATAAGTACACTGAATGGAATCAGTGACAGAACATGGGAGTCTGCGCCACTAGCACAGTCTGAAAGTGGTAATATAAATGGTTTTGCAAGACAGGGAAAGGCGGGGGTTCTTTCGAGAGGATTGATTCTGGCAATTAACTGCATTTTTTCCGGAGGAAGGAAGGTATGAGGGAAGATTGACTTTAAACGCAGAGCTAGCAACAGTCTGTAACCAGACAAATCAGAAAGCACCTTAAGCAGCTGCCATATGCAGATAAATGAGAGCGTTCCCTAGACGAGTTGCGAACCCACGACTTCCCGCTCCTCACTGTATTGAATAGTGCTCATATAGCCCCTTGTCATTCCCAGCAGGTAGTGTAGCAGGATGTGTGTGTCTGCTTCTATTGTTTCTACTCATCGGCTGCTCTGAAGAGACTGACGTCTGCATTTTTAAAGTTGTATTTCTTCGCAGGTCGTTCATGCGAGGTCGATGTCAATGACTGTCCTGGCCAGTGCGTGGCGAACAACACACTTATGTGTATCGATGGGGTCAATCAGTACACGTGCTCTTGTAAAGCTGGCTTCACTGGTGTACACTGTGAGGTTAGAGACCCAAGGTTTTGTTTCATGTATACGTTTGCATGTTGTTAAAGTTTTGCAGCATTTCATCATTAAACATTCGTTAAAAAATGTTTGGGGTTTCTGCTTCGAAATCGTTTTTCAATATTTCTGACGATAATTTGAATTGAATATTAGTCGTGTATGGCGTATTTAAAAATGAAGATCTATGAGGTCGTGTGTTTAGATTGCTGTCAACAAGTGCTTCATGTTTTTAACTCACTTTTGAACTACTGGAAACTTCTTTATGTTCAGACTAGTATCGACGTGCGCTCTGTGTGTTCAAACTGACACTACTATGTCTTCAATGCCTTTAAACTGACGTCAGCTAATTTTCTCGGTGTCCAGACTAATATCAATGAGTGTGCGAGTCTGCCCTGTAAGCATAACGGCGCGTGCGTCGAGAGCGTGACACCTGGTGACTACAACTGCACCTGCAGAGATGGATGGACGGGAAAAAACTGCGACACGCTTCCTGTCTTCTGTAGAAACGACTCTTGCCAGAATGGAGGAGTGTGCTACAACTTGCAGGACAGGCTTTTCTGCAGGTTCTTAATTATTTAATTATTTTCCTCTGAATACCGTTATTTTCAACAGCTTTGTCTAACAGCAGAGTATGGCAATGTGCGTGTGTGTGAAAATGAGTGAGATATTCGAGTATCTGATTACACTCACATCGTTGGTCTGATTTCAACCAAAGTTGGCAGGAATAGTTTCTTTTTTTCAAATCCAGGAGTGTACTAAACTTCATTTTGTAGGTAACGTTTCTTTGGAGAATGATTATGTTTGATGTTTATTTTCTCCGGTTTAAGATGTTAATGATGGCTCAGGATAAAATAACTTTACGCAGAAGAAATATCACCATGCATCTCTTACCTCGAGTAAACGTGGACAGCGAGGCAATGTGAGAAAGTGTTATATGAAAGCAAGAGGGAGAGAGAGAGAGATTGGGGGACAGCAGACAGATGTAGTCGAGAAGAAGAAACAAGAGACAAACTCACAAAGTCGTAAAGAAAGAGAGGGGATGGGTTGTGGAGAGCGGGAGCGTCCCTGTCAAAAAGTTTTTTATCTCTCTTCTCTTCACTCAAAATATCATGAATATGGGTTGTCAGCCCTGGAAGTGAGGGACTGTCGATGGTGAAAGTGTTTCACTGTTTGGCTAAACTCATGATTCGAGTAAATAAGCTTTACTCAGAGGAAGTGACAGATCTGAACACCACAATGAAACCATTTGATGTATGAATACTTATCAACGTGTTTTATGTCATTGCAGGCACTGCCATGTAGATAAAATATAGAAATGTATTATTAAGCGAGGGTATTTATATAAGCATGTTTTTTCCAAAGCTGTCAAGCAGGTACACATGGAAACGCTTGCAACGAAACCACTAACATCTGCAGCATAGTGAGCCCTTGTGTCAACCCTAACCAATGCCAGTCTCGCAACGAAACGGCCTCTTGCAACTGTCCTCAGAGTAAGTCACGTGTCCAGTTCTAAGCTGACCAAGAGAGCATCTTGTAAAGATGATCCACGGAAAAATATTCTGAACGGTACACATCAATTTTTTCATAAAGAGATATGGAACAGTAGTTTTCAGTTTCGTTTAATTTTTTAAGTGATGACTCTAACAATCTGTCGTACAGACTACACTGGAGGTTCATGCCAGCTGGTCAAAGATTTCTGTAGCCCCAATCCGTGTCCGACTGGCCAGTGTGTGACAACTGATGTAGGCTACAGCTGCCAATGTCAAGGTAAGATATCTACTCCCGTAAAGATCTTGAAAATAGTATTTACAGCTTCAGACATTTATTGAAAGACCAGATACTAATGACAAGCTTTATCACATAAAATGAGACTCTTTAATATGTCATAGTACAGAGCGCCCTTCCACACACACACCCCATCCAGAATTATATTAGAAGTTAAAGTTAAAGCGTCGGCTTTATAACGTGTTATATCGAGACTTTTTTCCTTTTTTCCATAATGCTTTTTCACTGAAGGAATTTAGGGGACGACCCGAGGGCAACCTTTTTTTATGTGTGATCGGCTCGTGTTCATATTGAAAACTGATGTTGAAATAATAATTCCTAAAAATATGAGTACATAATTATATTTAATTTTCATAAGCCTTCAAACATCTGTATTTTCATCTGCCACTAGAAGAGCAGAAGAAAATTACTGTCCTATACTGGAAAACTCTGTTGCATGTAAACAATGTTTTTAACTGCAAGCGTGGCTCATTTCAGTAAATTTGTGCATGTCCGAGTTGAAAGAAGAAACTTCGCTCGGGTTGTCTTTTCAAGCAGCGATTTTTTCCCCAAGAGCAGAAAAGCTGATTTTGGAATACAGCCTTACAGATTTGAACTTTATATAGCATTAGTCCTAAAAACCTTTAGGACGTGATGGACGAACAAGTAGAAAGGAAAGAAGGACCACACGGAAAGTTACAGTAAAAACCAAGGACTTGCGCACCGAGAAACGTTGAATAATGTTACATTGTCTTGTCGGAAAAGCTGCGCGCACCTTTATAGAAACACAAACTGTTTTGGTTTCAGCAGCTGACAACTGTACCACCACAGACCACTCGTGTGCTTCACTGACATGTCCCAGTGGAAGTAGTTGTGTGGAGACAGCTAGTGGCCCTCTGTGTCTTTGTCATCCGGGCTACCTTCTGGGTGGTGGCGTGTGCAAAAGTATGTTGAGCTCTGAAGTCAGCTTTTGTTTCATAATCTCAACTCTGAAGTGAACTCTAATTAAATGACAGACGATGTATTTTGAAAAGAAACAGAAATAGAAGAAAATGTATTTTGAAAGAAGCTTGAACAGTCATAGAGTGTACTTTTACCATCAACCATCTCTGAGAGTCACAGATCAATGGTCAGCTGTGCATTTTAGAAGAAACTCATAGATGGTTTGCTGGCTGGATTTGTCAGCAGGTCGAAAGGTCAATCAGATGCGTGATGATACTGACTGCGTTCTTGACACAGTCATTATTTCTTTCATTATTGCTCTCAATGCGGTCTTGACACAGTCATTTATCTTACAGACACGTCCAGCGACTTCGACATCTACTTCACCAGACGCTCCAACACTGCGGTCCGGGCTCTGCAGCCATTCACAGTCACAGGACAAGCTTTAAGTCTCACCTTCTGGATCTCTTTCCTTGATAATTCGAGTTCCTTCCCAGTACAACTTATCAGGTACGTTTTTTTTTTGGTACATAAATGTCAAATTTATTCAACTAATCCTTTATTTTGGTGCTTTAATGGGTAGGGGGACGATTTTACAGATGCTAATGTATGATCATTTGTACTTCGTTTTCCAACATATGATCATTTGCGAATAGCAAATAACATTGTAGCTTTTTTTATTACAGGCTATGCACTCAACAGAATATTGCCTTGTGGCTAAGCATACTTTTTCTTACCTCCAGCAGCCTATGGGGCATCTCACCTAGTTTGTATCTTGCACAGTACAGCTGTTTTGCTATCATGCATTGAGCTTTTGACTTTACAGGGTTATGAGGCTCTTTAACCAACACTTCTAACTTTTCCGGCATTGTGGACCATACTGTTTTCCATTTTCTGGTTTATGAATCATGTACTTTACTACGCGTTCTGTAGATTCAAATTTGGATTTATGCGTTTCAGCGATGTAAGTATAAACTATATATTGAAATACGGTGGTTTTTACCAGTGTGGAACGATATCAGAGCATGTTATCACAATACATGTTTTATGTTACTTACAGTGACAGGATGGACCGGGTGCTCCTCGTCTCACAGTATGGAGTCACCTTCGGGGGTACATTTGCTGTAAACTTTACAGATTATAACGGAAGTCCACAGTCACTGCCTGCAGAACAGAAATGGACCTTCTGTGCGATCACGTGGAGTGTGACAGGCCATTACAAGATCTACATCGACAGTGTGGAGCTGCCAAGCGGCAGTGGAATTCCCAACGGTTATTTCCCCTCCTTAGGAAGGTGGGTACCCTGGTTACATCTTACATTTGTCATTTTTGGAAGGGGCAATAGCCATTTAAATCTCTCAGGTCGTTCCGTTGGACAGTTTTGTACTAATTTTGCGCAGTTGCTGATGGCTGATGTTTCACAAACTTGTGTTGACAGCCTGTTGTACCCCTACATCGGCGAGGACTTTGCTGGCTACATCTCGCAACTCAACGTGTGGAACGGCACTCTGACCAGTCAGGCAGCGCTGGCTTTGTACGCCAACAGTGATGCTGCCCCCTCATCCCTGGCACCAGCCTATCGCTGGGCAGAGTATCAGTTCAACTCCTGCGTCAAGCTTATCTCCCCCAGCACCGTGAAGCGAGACAAAGCCATGTGTCAGATGAGAAACTATGGTAACGAGTGTGCCAATGACACAGGTACCTGCACGCTGCATGCTGAATATATTTTTTTCGCCGTTTTTGTAAACAGAGAAAAATCTTTTTTTTATTTTTAGTATTTAAGGTAATATTCTTTATTTAATAACTTTATAAAAATGTTTCAGGTCTTAAATATTTTTGTTTACCTCCTCACTCAAAATGTTGCTTACCGTATAAAAATAAATTGCGATGAAATTTATTTTCGCTGACGCGATATGTGGCATACTTCTATTGACAGCATAATGAATAATGAAATTTAAAAATGCACATAATAATGTACAGCTGAAATTTTTATACTTTCTTCCCTACATCATTTTGTTGTCGCCTCTAGTATGACAAAAGACTTCTTATTCAGACACACACATATGTGTGTATATATATATTAATGTATACAGAGAGAGAAAAAATGTTTATAGCCATATGACACTAATTCTATATGTTCTGTATCCTTCTAACGACCAGTCAAAACGCCGCCTGTCGCAAACTGTTCCACGACAGACCTGAAAATTCCCACCTACCGTCAAATACAGTTATTTGACCACATGAGCACGAAAACGATCTTCCCTGGGGATTATCCGGTGTTTACTAACATGAATGGTGAGTGTCTGAGTCTTATATGCCTGTGATCAACTCATTTTGTAAATAGACAAAGAGCTGCCTAAGTTAACTGGACTGTGAAATCATCATCTGGCACGATACTGTTAGAATATAGAGACAGAAGTTCATTGAGTGTGGATACAAATATTCACTACTGCTACAGGAAGCAGCCATCCTCTCGCTTCTCTCCCTTTCTGTCGTTGACGAGAAGTTGTCAGGCATTGACTTGTTTCAGCGACTGTCAACACTCTACAGTTATGCAAATGTTACTTTGCCTGTGTAAATGGTTTGTACAGGGCTCTAAATACTGATATACATGGGATATATTACTGAGATGGGGTACATTACGTCATTTGTATGTGGGTACATCGGGGTGCATAAGTATGTCGTGGGTGTGAATGGCTGGAGTACATGGGATGCAGCAGCGTCTGAGTGTATGTAGAGAGATGAGGCAGACTGGGTTCTGTAGTTTGTGAGTGTATGTGGGGAGATGAGGCACAGTAGCACGTGCATCAAGTCTTGTCTTAACATCGCGATACAGTCTGTGACTTTCTTGATGAACGTTCTGCAGGAACGCTGCTGACCTTCGGCGCCTACCACGTGGTTTACGCATCCAGAGACACGGCGGGCAACGTCGCCATGTGTCGCTTTAACGTCTACGTGCAACGTGAGTTGACGTTACGCAGGTTTCCATCTTCAATTAGCTATGTGATGTGTTGTAGTTATACCACTCTTTTAACAAGCAGCAGTGTGGAAAACAGTTTCTTGGATTTCTAGCATCTACTCTTTCAAATTGATGGCATCAGCGTGGATGGTAACGATTGTTTCTTTACAGTGATCGCAGCTTCTTGACTCGCGTAACTCCTCTAACAATCTCTGTACAGGTGAGGGTCATGTGTGCAACTCTGGGGAGGCTGACTCTGGTGATTCAACTTTGACCTCTTGTGCTGCACAACCTTCGTTGGGTGAGAGCGTGACGTGCCCGGTGAACTCTAGCGTCATGCCGTTCACGCCCAAGGTCCTGACGTGCGGCAAGCTGGGCTCCTACAACCTGGGTGACCTTTACACCCTGCCCCCAGCACAACCCTGTAGTGGTGAGCAACATGACCTTTGTACACCACCATGACTTTCCGAGCCAAACACTTCATACTTGCTTATTTGAGTTCTTTATCAACATTCTCAGTTTGTGAAAGTAATATAAGCACGTTAAAGCAGATTTTAATTAAGAAAAATAATTTTACACGTGTTTGTGCTTAAACCGAGGAAGGTATGGCTGGAAATATATTTTGGTAGCTAGCAACTTCTACAAGTCCCACCAATAGGAATCTGAGGGGTTGTCTTGCGCCAATGAACAAACAACACTGGTTTTATCTGGACTTTATTTTTCTTGTAGACTTTGTGGATGCTCAAGTGCTAGCGACCTTGTCCCTGAAGTATCAACTGAGCATTTCCTGTGGTACCAGTGTGGCAGCATCCATGAAAAGCAATCTTCAGAACAAAGTGAAGACCTTGGCCGGTACTTGGCAGAAGCTGTGTAACAACAGCAACTGTGACTCGGTGAATGTCAATGTAGTTTGTAACAGTAACACCGCAACGGCCAGTCTGATCTTCCATGACTTACCGTGAGCCTCACTTTCTTCCTTCATGCTTTATTTCTTGTGAGATTGCTTTATGAATATCTACAATGAAGGTTCCTAACGACAAAAAGTTTTCGCTGAGCTTTATAAACTGTTGGACATAATGTTGTTTTATACAATATTTTAATACATAGTTTGCTACAATAGTTTTTTCCTACCTCCATTAAGTTTTGCCAGCTTCTAAAAGTATATTTGTTAAATCAGTTTGTTTTGATTGTTTTTATTCCCTGAGTTTGTTACAGTATTTTGAATTTTTTTATCAGTTTGCTACATTGTTGTTTCTAATCTGTCAATACGCCGACGAGAAAGCTCTTTCCATGTTAAAGGGGAATAGAGGAGGTAGACCCCCGTGAATAAAAGGTGTCAGGCCATCACTCTTACTGCTTTGGAGGGTCTAAAAGTTTGAAGACTTCGTACTTCAGACTTTTTGTGTGGCTTATAATGCATACGTGTTGAATCTTAGTGTCATCAAAATCAATCCTTTATGCTACAGAACAGAAATGAAATGTCAAAGAAGTATTGGGGGATTTTTCTTTTCAAAAATAAAAATAAAAAAAAAACAAATACTTTCCGCTTGGATATACCACGTCAGGCTTTTGATGAACTTGATAATCTCTTGGAAATAAAGGAGCAATGTTTTACGAACTTGCACTGGTGTTTCTAGTGCTGGAAATTTTTCTGTCACTGACCCCCTTCAACTTTGACTAACAATCAAAATAATTTTGAAGTCAAACAAACTCTCAAGATAAAGCCTCAACTCAATGTCAAGCGATTTTTGGTCATGTTCGTGATTCCAAAAACATCAGTTTTGAACATCTTCCATGGCCATCTGCGCTACAGACAAAACTCTGACTGATTTCTTCATCGCCTATTCATTCCAGGAAAAAGAAATTTTTTGTCTCCGACTTGGATGAACGAAAGCAATCTAATATTAGGAAAGCCACAACTGCTGAAGAAACTTGACTTTCCAAAATAGAAAACTAGAAGATGTGAAGATGTCATTATTAAAGCAGTGAAATAATACCTGAGAAGACATGCAAAAAAATTGTGAGGATTATTGAAAAGTAGATTCAGTCAGATGAAAACATGCTCAGCAATTCTTTTTCTTTTCTGTCCTTCGACTGGAACGAAAAATGTTGAACTCCACACACCAGCTTTGTTCCTGTCTCATTCTTGTGTTTTTCTCCAGGGCTCAACTGACTTCTGGTAATGTCACATACACTGTCACAGAACTCCTCAAAGTGTCTGCCATCGAGCAGGACACGTTCGTCATCAGTGTAAGATTTCTATTTTATTTTTAAATATTATTTCTTAAAATGTATTACAAAGAACGTACAAACTCAAGCACACAAACAATGTTCTGTATCTCATTTATCTCTGGTCAGATAATGTCGAAATGGAAAGAGATGTTGGTAGAGGATATATTTCATGTATAAAATTGTTGGTTTGGTTTCTCTGCAGTTTGTGGCGAATTCAGTTTTGATCAGGGATGAAGTAACGGTCACCATACAGATGACATGTAGGCAAGGCTATGGGCGATTCGGTGCTGGGTGTGGTGAGTAAATGTTGCCAGACAAGAGTGGACATGTATTTCTCACTCTTTTACTTTCTCTTAAATATTGTTTGAAAGATGCTCAATATTGTGTTGAGGCTACCACATGTATATCACTTATGCTTCATACAAGGTACACGATAGTGCATTCACCCGTACAAATGCACCTTTACGTAAACCCCATAAACATTATAATAACATTAATTAAATTTGTGAATTGTCCCTTGAGAAGGTTTATACAGTTATATGACCCCATTGTTGACACATGTGTAAAGACAGGTACCCCAGATCACAGGGCTATCTCTACAAGAAAGACACGTTAACTCAAGACTATCTGTGACCCTCCATGACGAACTCAGTCTTAAGTCGGAAATTTGAGAATAGCCAATTTGGATATTTTTAAAAAGTACAGGTTCTGACTTTCTTTTAATATAAATGTTCTTCTACTAGTCCTTAAATTGAGTGAGTTATAAACTTTTAAGTTTGACAGTACGATGGCGGCCATTTCGAGAAAAGCGAGTTCAAAGATTAGCGTCAAGATGGCCGACCAGATTTGTTGACTCCTAAACTTTTGCAGACAAATCTTTTGATCGGTTAATATTTGAATATTTCTTTAAAGAAGTTGAATACACTGACTCCCCGCTTTCTGGCAAGGTGTAGCACGAAGGGGTTATGACAGGGAAACAGTATCGGAACAGCGTTTGAATTTCGTCTGAAAGCAGTACGGATCGCAGTAGGGTGCCTCGATTAAAACGTATTTAAAGTCGATTTCTAACTTTTATTTTAGCATAGCAGTGTATTTTCCTGATAACCAAGGAATCCATTTGTAAAGAAAAGTCAAACTGCACAAAACTGACCTCTGTCACCTTTCGGGGCCTCTAGCACAAAACATTTCGTCGTGGAGGGTAACATTTGTTAGTAACCGATTAATTAGAGTTTCAGTCCAGAAATATTAATTTATGTTTTCATTGATATGCTTCGATTTGTTACTGCAATGACATTAACATGTTCACTGTTAACACAATGTTTCAGTTCAGTGTGTCGCTGGCAGCTTTCTGAACTCCGCAACGAACATGTGTGAGCAGTGTGCAGTCGGCACCTACACCAACTCACCTGGTCAGACTCAATGTACACCATGTCCACAGAATCAGACGACGCTTCGAGTGGGCTCCACATCCTGTGTTGGTCAGTCTGATGAAAGAACGAATGTCAATGAATAGGTGTGAACACAATGCAGTTAAACATCTGTCTTGTGACAACAAGAGGACACTTTCATGTGATCATATTAACACTTAATGTCTGATTATTGAAGGGAGGTGAAAGGTGACTGAGTGGGTTGTGGTTTCGTATCCTCGTGTTCCCGACATACGAAGGTCATTAGCCGAATAGACTTCATCTTTTAAAGACATGAATTGGAAGGTTTTATTCGTGTGATTAACATGTTTTGACATAATGCATACTGACTGAGATATCGGTTCTTAAAATAATTTTCAGAGAAATGTTCTGAGGGGGGTTATTATAACCTCACCAACAACGCATGCCAACCTTGCTTCAAGAACTTTTACCAGCCCAACAAAGGAAGTGTGGCTTGCTTTCCCTGCCCACCAAACAGTTTCACTGCAGGACCAGGAACAGTTTCTTTGGATAAATGTCGTGGTGAGTATGTGAGTCAGACCTCTGATAAATGAGACGGTGTTTGTGTGAGTCGTGTGCCATAGAGATATATAGGGGTATGTTTGACTGGGACCTCAGATATGTCGCGATGCGCATGACTCAGGTCACTGATAATTGTTACTGTGTTTGTGACACACTTATAATAAATGACATGGTGAATATGGGACTCACATCTTTAATTAAAATATTTATCGAATTTATTAATGTCATTCATCAAATGATTAATAGTCGATGTCTGTGACAGCCGCCTGCCCACCTGGCTCAGACATGCAGGACACCTCGTGTGTGCCGTGTGCCCGCGGCTCCTACCGGACAGGACTTGTGGCAGACGACAAGTGTCAGAACTGCTCCGCTAGGCAACACCACCGCCACCACCAACTCCACCTCGTCCATCGACTGTTATCAGCGTTAGTCACTTCTTGTTCACTTCTCGATGCCAACAATGGGAGACATGACCACGGCAATATTTTAGTTGTTCTCACTGTGTGTAAAAATAAATCATTGAACGGTTCCCTGGCTCATACAAACTTAAAAATCACGAAGTATATTACAGACATTACAATGAATTGGTAATTACTGAAATTTGACATTAATCTATTGTTAGTCCTTGACAAGCTTCTGACCTTTTGCACACATTGTAAAAATTAAAACCTAAACTTTTAAACATACCGGTCGACGAAGTAAATATATAAACATATAATGTGTGGTCTTTTCCAGCTGCCTGTTCCCCTGGTTACATGCGTAACTCCACCACTAACCAGTGTGAACTGTGTCCTTACGGCTATTACCAGCCTGAACAGTGGCAAGACACGTGTATCCCATGTAACATCAACTACACCACCAACAACACCGGAAGCACCAGCTCCAGCGACTGTATATGTAAGGGCTGACTCTTGTATGATGTTTCCTTTAAGAACATTTCTTAACAACATCAGATCAGTCTTGTGTAAAAGAAACGTAAATAAACATGTAAAACGATAAAATAAAATAATGTCCTTGTGCTGCATTCAAACGTACTCGTATCATGTTAATTAAAATATTTCTCCTGATAAACTGTTCGTGTGCGCTGATTTGCAGTCATTAAAGCTCAACCAGAAACCCTCATCTCTGAAAGAGGTTGCAGACTAGTACAGTGTACGGTGTCCACAAATTGATATGATGTTCTTTATAATAACTCGTACACATACAGCACTGACTAAAATTTAGAAGGGTTGGGCCATTGGAGTTTGCTTCATGTTGAATTGTGTTGTCCTTGTGTTACAGTTGTGTGTCCAGCGGGTTCAGAGGACCTTGGTAACCACACCTGTCAACCTTGCCCGAGAGGATCGTACCGCGCCAACTCGTTACAAGACCGATTCCTCAGGTGCACTGCATGTAACACCAGCTTCACCACCGTCACCACCGGCTCTACATCATCTAGCGACTGTAACATCAGTAAGTCAAGAACTAGCACAAGACCATCAACGTTCTCCTTCGGCATTAACCAACATTTCTTTCTTTCTACATGTTCTATGGTCTGTGGTCCCGCCTCACATGGGCGGCTGTCAGTGTGTGACATTATTCATCAGTAATAATAAAATAAAGATACCATTATGGGTATAAAAGCAGTGATTGACTCCAGCGCCAGGTAAACTATTTTTTTATATATTTTGCAGCTGCCTGTTCTCCAGGTTACATGCGTAACTCCAGCACTAACCAGTGTGTACAGTGTGACTATAGCTTCTATCAGCCTAGCCGGTGGCAGGACATGTGTTTCCCCTGTAACACCAGCTACACCACCAACAACACCGGCAGCACCAACCCCAGTGACTGCAAATGTAGGGGCTAACTCTTACATGTACAGCTTACAGTACACAGTATTGTTGTCATACACCAGACGGCACCTCATTATGTACACAGTATTGTTGTTATTAATTATACAGTTCTGTTCTTATACATGACACAGTACTGCACTTTATTACATGTCACGGTTATGCATTACACATTATGTACATCAACAATGGCGTATAAATCAGAGGACCAAGGGAGGCAACCGCCTCTCAAAAAAGATACTGAGGGGTCAAGAATGTGAACGTCGTTAACCGTCAGCATAGAGTTTGCCCCTCACCCAATCAGCCGAGCATCTTCTTACACCACTGCTCAATACTTTTATACACTGAAGGAAGTTGTTGCCTTGTTAGAAGCGTGCAGTTCATTGGCCAACGTAAATAGTGTTTGTCGCCAATACAGTGAAGATGGGATGTCCTGCTCTGTGGTACGTATGGCTCGGCGTAAAACACCATAGTCCACCCCTTTCTCTTTCTTTGTTAATATTGAGTAAACAGCAAACTGAAATGCTCCACAGTTTTTTTTTTCACTCTATACAGTCGTGTGTCCACCCGGTTAATGAAGATCTGGGTAATCAGACATGTCAGCCATGCCAGCAAGGATATTTCCGATCAAACTCCCTCGCTGATCGTTTCCGAAGGTGTACTGCGTGCAATGCCGCCTTCACTACTGCAGGCTTCGGTTCCACATCGAGCGACAACTGTAACATCAGTAAGTCCTAGATAACGAACAGACGATAGCTGTAACATCAGTAAATGATGAACAAGTAACAGACTACATCTGTAACACTATGAAATGATGAATAAAAAACAATCGTTTCAGTCTATAAAGTACAACCTTTGCATTCAACATTTGTCCTCTTTCTTCACTCTCTACAGCTTGCATATATACTTGGATTTTGTTAAGTTGCAAATAACTTATCCAATTTTCCAGCTGCCTGTTCCCCTGGTTACATGCGTATCGCCATCACTAACCAGTGTGTGCTGTGTCCTTACGGCTACTACCAGCCTCTCAAGTGGCAAGACGAGTGTATCTCATGTAACACCAGCTACACCACCAACAACACCGGCAGCACCAGCACCAGCGACTGTATATGTAAGGGCTGACTCTTGTATAATGCTTCCTTTAAGAGCATTTCTTAACAACATCAGATCAGTCATTAAAGCTCTACCACAAACCCCCATTTCTGAAAGAGGTTGCAGACTAGTACAGTGTACGGTGTCCACAAATTGATATGATGTTCTTATAATAACTCGTACACATACAGCACTGACTACAATTTAGAAGGGTTGGGTCATTGGAGTTTGCTTAATGTTGAATTGTGTTGTCCTTGTGTTACAGTTGTGTGTCCAGCGGGGTCAGAGGACCTTGGTAACCACACCTGTCAACCTTGCCCCAGAGGATCGTACCGCGCCAACTCGTTACAAGACCGATTCCTCAGGTGCACCGCATGTAACACCAGCTTCACCACCGTCACTACCGGCTCTACATCATCTAGCGACTGTAACATCAGTAAGCCAAGAACTAGCACAAGACCATCAACGTTCTCCTTTTGCATTATGCAACATTTCTTTCTTTCTCCATGCTCAGTGGTCTGTGGGCCCGCCTCACATGGGCAGCTGTCAGTGTGTGACATTATTCATCAGTAATAATAAAATAAAGATACCATTATGCGTATAAAAGCAGTGATTGACTCCAGTGCCAGGTAAACTATTTTTTTTTATATTTTGCAGCTGCCTGTTCTCCAGGTTACATGCGTAACTCCAGCACTAACCAGTGTGTACAGTGTGACTATAGCTTCTATCAGCCTAGCCGGTGGCAGGACATGTGTTTCCCCTGTAACACCAGCTACACCACCAACAACACCGGCAGCACCAACCCCAGTGACTGCAAATGTAAGGGCTAACACTTACATGTACAGCTTACAGTACACAGTATTGTCGTCATACACCAGACGGCACCTCATTATGTACACAGTATTGTTGTTATTAATTATACAGTTCTGTTCTTATACATGACACAGTACTGCACTTTATTACATGTCACGGTTATACATTACACATTATTACTGTACATCAACAATGGCTTATGAATCAGAGGACCAAGGTAGGCAACCGCCTCTCAAAAGAGATATTGGGGACAAGAATGTGTGAATCCACTGTCATCATAGAGTTTGCCCCTAAGCCGAGCATCTTCTTACACCACTGCTCACTACTTTTATACATTGAAGGAAGTTGTTGTCTTGTTACAAGCGTGCTGTTCATTGGCCAAAGTAAATAGTGTTTGTCGCCAATACAGTGAAGATGGGGTGTCCTGGTATCTTCTCTGTGGTAGAATGGCTCGGCGTAAAATACCATAGTCCATCCCTTTCTCTTTCGACTTAACAGCAAACTGAAATGCTAAACAGTTCTTTTTCACTCTATAACAGTCGTGTGTCCACCCGGTATGAGGACCCGGGTAATCAGACATGTCAGCCATGCCAGCAAGGATATTTCCGATCAAACTCCCTCGCTGATCGTTCCGAAGGTGTACTGCGTGCAATGCCGCCTTCACTACTGCAGGCATCGGTTCCACATCGAGCGACAACTGTAACATCAGTAAGTCCTAGATAACGAACAGACGACAGCTGTAACATCAGTGAATGATGAACAAGTAACAGACTACATCTGTAACACTATGAAATGATGAATAACAAACAATCGTTTCAGTCTATAAAGTACAATCTTTGCATTCAACATTTGTCCTCTTTCTTCACTCTCTACAGCTTGCATATATACTTGGATTTTGTTAAGTTGCAAATAACTTATCCAATTTTCCAGCTGCCTGTTCCCCTGGTTACATGCGTATCGCCATCACTAACCAGTGTGTGCTGTGTCCTTACGGCTACTACCAGCCTCTCAAGTGGCAAGACGAGTGTATCTCATGTAACACCAGCTACACCACCAACAACACCGGCAGCACCAGCTCCAGCGACTGTATATGTAAGGGCTGACTCTTGTATAATGCTTCCTTTAAGAGCATTTCTTAACAACATCAGATCAGTCATTAAAGCTCAACCACAAACCCCCATTTCTGAAAGAGGTTGCAGACTAGTACAGTGTATGGTGACCACAAATTGATATGATGGTGTTTATAATAACTCGTACACATACAGCACTGACTAAAATTTAGAAGGGTTGGGCCATCGGAGTTAGCTTCATGTTGAATTGTGTTGTCCTTGTGTTACAGTTGTGTGTCCAGCGGGGTCAGAGGACCTTGGTAACCACACCTGTCAACCTTGCCCCAGAGGATCGTACCGCGCCAACTCGTTACAAGACCGATTTCTCAGGTGCACCGCATGTAACACCAGCTTCACCACCGTCACCACCGGCTCTGCATCTTCTAACGACTGTAACATCAGTAAGCCAAGAACTAGCATCAAATAAGACGATCAACATTCTATGATGAATGCACATTTCTCCTTCCGCATTATGCACATTTCTTTCTTTCTTTCTACATGTTCAATGATCTGTGGTCCCGCCTCACATGGGCAGCTGTCAGTGTGTGACATTATTCATCAGTAATAATAAAATAAAGATACCATTATGCGTATAAAAGCAGTGATTACTCCAGTGCCAGGTAAACTCATTTTTTTAAATATTTTGCAGCTGCCTGTTTTCCAGGTTACATGCGTAACTCCAGCACTAACCAGTGTGTACAGTGTGACTATAGCTTCTATCAGCCTAGCCGGTGGCAGGACATGTGTTTCCCCTGTAACACCAGCTACACCACCAACAACACCGGCAGCACCAACCCCAGTGACTGCAAATGTAAGGGCTAACACTTACATGTACAGCTTACAGTACACAGTATTATTGTCATACACCAGACGGCACCTCATTATGTACACAGTATTGTTGTTATTAATTATACAGTTCTGTTCTTATACATGACACAGTCTTCTCTTCATTACATGTCACGGTTATGCATTACACATTATGTACATCAACAGTGGCGTATAAATCAGAGGACCAAGGGAGGCAACCGCGTCTGAAAAAAGAAACTGAGGGGACAAGAATGTGAACGTCGTTCACTGTCATCATAGAGTTTTCCCCTCACCTCCTAAGCCGAGCATCTTCTTACACCACTGCTCAATACTTTTATATATTGAAGGAAGTTGTTGCCTTGTTAGAAGCGTGCAGTTCATTGGCCAACGTAAATAGTGTTTGTCGCCAATACAGTGAAGATGTCATGTCCTGGGATCTTCTCTGTGGCAGGTATGGCTCGGCGTAAAACACCATAGTCCACCCCTTTTTCTTTCGAGGAAACAGCAAACTGAAATGCTCATCAGTTCTTTTTTCACTCTTAACAGTCCTGTGTCCACCCGGTAATGAGGATCTGGGTAATCAGATATGTCAGCCATGCCAGCAAGGATATTTCCGATCAAACTCCCTCGCTGATCGTTTCCGAAGGTGTACTGCGTGCAATGCCACCTTCACTACTGCAGGCATCGGTTCCACATCGAGCGACAACTGTAACATCAGTAAGTGATAGATAACGAACAGACGATAGCTGTAACATTAGTAAATGATGAACAAGTAACAGACTACATCTGTAACACTATGAAATGATGAATAAAAAACAATCGTTCCATTGTATAAAGTACAACCTTTGCATTCAACATTTGTCCTGTTTCTTTACTCTCTACAGCTTGTATATACCTTACTTTTGTTAAGTTGCAAATTACTTATCCGATTTTCCAGCTGCCTGCTCTCCAGGTTACATGCGTAACTCCAGCACTAACCAGTGTGTACAGTGTGCAGTAGGATATTACCAGCCTCTCAAGTGGCAGGACATGTGTCTCCAGTGCAACGCCAACTACACCACCGCCAACACTGCCAGCACTAGCGCCAGTGACTGCAGATGTAAGGGATTTGGCTAGCGTGTGTAACTTCTGAGATACTGAGACTAGCTCCCCTTGCAGATATGTATTAATGTCAGAAATTGTGATAGAATTAAATAAATATTACATAAAGCATCAGTCACTCTGAGCCTAAATGCTAATTAATTAAGCATAGTATTATCACTTTAGAGAAAGAGGATCCTTAGAAGAAATTAAGGGTGGCTGTATGGAAGTATACAAATGATTGTCGTTAATATATATATAATTATTGAGGCCTTTATTTCTACATAGTGAAAGTTTTTCCTTGCATCTAAAGACCTAATTGCCAAGTCCAAGAAAATAAAATTTTTCATTATTAATACATTATATAAGATAGGCAATCATTCTGTGGATGTGTCTCACAGGTTATTTGATATGCAATTTGACTGCGTTGTAATTTCGAGCAAAATACTTCCATAAGTTATATTTACAATCTGATATTGAGTTTACTCTGTTCATACTGTCCACAGTCTATTGCCAGCCCGGGTACGAGGTCCAAACTCCCGGGGTGGCGACGTGTTCCCCGTGTTCCAGAGGAAAATACAAGACCAACAACGGTGACGACAAGTTCCGGGCCTGTCAGACCTGCAGCAGCGGAATGACCACAGATGGCACTGCGGCTTGGTCTGCCAGCTTCTGCAACATTGGTAAGTGTGTGTGTGTGTGTGAAACTGTGCATCTGGGCAGTAACGTGTGCTCTCCAATTAATAAGATATTATTTATAAAATGCAGTGTTGGCTTTTCTTAAAGGTATGTTGTGTGTTTTCTTATGTTGTGTGTTGACATTGCTGTGTTGTTCCGTATTCTCTTGAGCATGATGTGTTGACTTTAAAGACTTGCTAGCACTTGCATCCGTTTCTGTTTTATTGCCGGAGACATCTCCTGTTCCCGAGAACAGTTAAAGGTAGAGCTTACAGAAACAGACTCCATGACCCCTTACACTGCTTTGTAAAAGTCCTTTAAACTATGTACAATTAAAAAAAGTAATTTTAAGAACGAAATTATGTTTTTTTATGTAATTACTATCCATTATAACATTGTATTTGTTGTAGCAGCGTTCAACTACAACATTATGTTACAGTCATTACATCTTGTCATAAATACATTTTTATGTGCTTGCTTTGTAAATTTTGTTTTCATCCGTCTTGCAGTAACAGACGACTCACTAAGCCACAGCTTTATAAAGTTTTGACATACAAACATTGAGAACTGTTTTGCTTGATATTTTAGCGTTGTGCAAGGCCGGCCAGGTGATCATGAACGGCTCGTGTGTGCCATGTCCAGCAAATTTTTACCAGAATGAATCACAGTCCCCTTCTCCTACACCAAGTGTACCGCTTGTCCATCTGGTACTGGGACCAGACAGACGGTGAAACATCACTGGCGGCCTGCTTACGTAAGTTATCATCATTTGATTAGACACTAAACGTGCGTGCGTGGGTGCAAGCAAAGAAAGATATAACGAAACTCGTAAGACTGCTTGCTGTGTTAGAAAAGGACGTCTCTGTTTTCACTTCTTTTATACACAGATAGGAATGCAGATTTTTGTAAAGTTCTTGTCAGAAGGTTATCCTCTGTTAAGACTTATAGAACGATACCAGAGTATATCAACTGATAACAGTAGCGATAATGGTAGCGCTGTCTCAGCAAAATCTCATCTGCATGATGTTGTTCACACTCATCATGGTGCCTGTACTCAAGATGTCTGTCTGTCAGCAATGTGTGGGCCTGGACAACAGTACAACTCCACAGTCAGCCAGTGTGTGGCCTGTCCGCAAGGCACTTGGAACTCCGGCAACGCCTCCCAGCAGTTTGACCCCTGTGCCCCTTGTCCTGCCACCTACGTCACTGTTGGGGAAGGAGCCACCAGTGCAGATAACTGCACCCTGAGTGAGTTCTGCTGGTTGAACACAAATACCACAAAGCCCGTCATACAGCAAGTGTGAACAATTTGAAACTAAGGTGATGCAGGACAAACAGCTACAAAATTATTTGAGCTGTAGGTTCATGTTGGGACAATTTATTTTGTATTTGTTTTCTCCAAATTTATTTTAATCCGTAATTTTGTTTTTTTCCATTTACTTCAGAGGACTGCCCACCTGGCCAGTATATTGCAACGAACGACAGCTGCAAGCCTTGTCCTTTAGCCACCTACCAAAGTGCAAGAAGACAGTATAACTGTACAGCATGTCCTGCTGGAACAAACACTTCTAGAGAAAGTACCACGGATGTCAGAGACTGTACAGGTAAACTTCACCGAAGTTTTAATTTACCGTTATGTTGCACGTGAATGTGTGCCGCCCAGAAATTGTTCTTAATGATTAGCTTCCTTTTTTTTGTTGCTGTTTTCTGTTTTTTTTTTATACCAGACACTACATGTGCATGTTAGTATGTGTCGATGTGTTCAGGAAGGTTGACTTGTGCAAAATACTTTGATGGTCAGTCTTCCTCCTACCTTTCTCTCTCTCTCAGTTCAATGTGAACTAGCTTTCTAAGCTGTTTAATATAAAATAGTATAACATATCATACATTCTAGTCCTAAGACACAGAAGTGCAGTGTATTCCAGTCCTAAAATATGACTGTGAGAAAATAAATCTGTAGTTTGGTATTATGCTTCTGGAAGCTGCCTGTGTTATCTCTTGGTTCTGAATTCTGGACTGTGTTCTTAGATTACAAAACTCTCAAAATCTTGTCTGAGTGACATTGCTTGCAGCAGTAATGTTAGAGTTTAACTTATTGCAGCGTACTGTCAGAAGGGATTTCGACTAAACAGTGCAGGAAAGAGTTGTGACCCTTGTGAAGTAGGCTTTTACAAGGACCAGCGAGGAAATTCATTCTGTATAAGATGTCCTGCCAATTCAACAACAACTGATGTAGCTTCTACCAGCATCAATCAATGTATAGGTAAACCGATTATGTTTTGGAATAAACTATCACAGTAGTTTTCACCTAGCGGCCTAGTTTTACCAATGAAAAAATATTGTAATGTGTGTGAGTGGCATGCATGCATGATAATCTGTTTGCTTTTTACATCCACTACTTAGCCAGCAGTGATTTTTTTAAAAATATGCATTAAACCACTTCTTCACTCCTAAACACAGTGCACTTACTGTTACTTTAATCCGTTTTAGCTATCTCTGTTCTTTTTTTCACTCTGTCCTCTTTTTATATCTCACAATACTTCTGTCCTGCTGATATCCCTTTAATTGTTTATTTCTTTTCAGCTGACACTTTGCTACTGCTGTTATCTCTGTGTTTTCACTCTCTTTAATATTTGTATTTCATCCTCATTGTTGTCCATCTTTTTGTTTCTTCAGTTCTACTTACTAACCTAGTTTTTGTGTCAAGGACTGCCAAGCCCAAGCTTCTAAGTACAATTATGTGCTATTTAGTTTGAACATTTATTACTTTTATTATTATTATTTTTCACGATAGAGCACTATTATTTTACACCCTTATTTTTTCACTTGTATTCCACATCCATGGCCTAGTGAAATGTAATACGCTATTCAAGCATGATGATAATTAATATCAAAGCACGTATAAAGATAAAATAGTGCTAATGTTAATGCAGATGTCGTATGCTCCTACAAATAGTTTTCATCTGTAAGCTTTTCCTCAGATTCATTCAGTTATTGTGTAATTCCTAAAATGTTATTTTTCGTCAGCAAACTGTACTGAGGGGCAGCACAGGGTACCAGGTGGCTGCAAGGACTGTCCAATAGGAACATATCAGCCAGAGAAGTCGCAGGATAGTTGTATCCAGTGTCCTGTTTGGGACCACAACTCTTTTTGCAGGACAAGTTTACAATTCATCATGTGTTGGTGAGTTCAGTGATTTAGTAATAGTTCCCAACTCAGAGGTACTGTCTTATAGGAACAAGATGTAATCTGCTGCTTGAGATTGCCAGAAGAAACTGATCTTATGCAATTTAGCACTCATTATGCATCAACTATACGATTCTTGATTTTTGTTTTTTTTTGTTTCATCAGTTTGACTAAATCATTTTGTGGTGTAATCATTTCCAAGTCAGTACGCACCAAACTGAGACCAAAAATTCATTCTTTCATTTCTAAAACTGATAGAATATGGAAAAAATGTGGATTTTAATTTTTATTTCAAACATTAGCACAGCTGCAGTCAGAACTCTATGAAAAATAAGTCAAGAAACACCACAACTACTAATCGACTTGTAAACATTTGCTGAAGTTATAATATTCAGCTCAATGCAGATTTCTGAGAATGTTTAGGTGGACATGCACTTGTAGGTTAAATACATTGAACAAAAATTAAGTGTTTTTTGTTAAATTTTAAAAGTATATTCTAAGAAGATACTGATGAAATTTGGCTCAAACTGCAATTGCCTATCATAATATATAATGTTTCTTCATAGCTAAATGAAATTTTCCATAAAGAACCTATTTGTCAATGTTTCTTAAAATTTGAAATGTTAATTTTTAATGAATGAAAATAAATTCATAAAAAACCAGATAGCAAAATCAGCCTGTTAAGACTACAAATCTGTCCATTGGTTGAATGATTCTGTGGGAATTTAAAAAACTATTTATTATATTGAAGATAGGCTTTTGATGGTGTATTAATCTTGAAAGAACATTGTATTTTGACAATTATGGATATATATAGGTTTTTGATGGTAAAAGAGCATTGTCTTTTGATCTACCATGTTCATGCACAGTGAGTAGTCCAATCTAATTCAAATGTAGTTCAAATTCTAATCCGCATGATGAAACCCATATGAGAAAATGAAGTCTTAGGATTTCTGTGAAACTTGTGTCTTTTTCAAGATTCTGATATTCCAACGAAATATTTTACTTTCTCATTTTCTTTTTTAAATTTGTAGATGATTGTGCAGATGGGACAGCTTATAGCACGTTAGCTAAGGTGTGTGAAAAATGCGTTATTGGATATTACCGCAAAAAGAATGACACAGTGAGTTGTATTAAGTGTTCTTCCTGGAAAAACCACTGTTATTGAAGGAGCAAGCCGCTGCATTGATCTTGTGGAAGGTAAAACGAAGATTATTTTTGATGATCTTTTGTGTAAGGAATAATTTGCAGTAGTGTGGTATATTATTAATATAGAGAGCAGCATATATATTACATATGTAGCAAACTGAGTACTCTGTTAATAGCAATTGTTCTGCAAAAGAACTGCTGTGCCATGCTAGAAGGATAGCAACAGTCATATTTGGAGAACTGGCAAATGATGTATCAATTCTCCATCAATTGTATGAGAAATAATTTTACTTTAGCTTATGGACTATTTTGATTGATCCAAAAGGAATGAGACAGCAGTAAATTATACATCTGTGCCTGTTGGTTATCAGTATAGTAGTTTTACCAGGAAAGTCAAGTTGTATTTGTACACCTAAAAGGAAACATAGACACATGGTAATTACTTCAGTAAAATTTCACAAACATTTATAGGTTTGCTCATGAGGAGTGTTACACTAATATGGCTGTACATTTAAAGTGCAGCAAGAGTATTACATTAATCTGTACATTTCAGGCACTACAAGTTCACCCAGTCCTGTCATCAAAAAATTTTTCATGAGAACAATCATTAGAATGCAGATTGAGGATTGCAGCAACACTGTGCAGATAGCAGCTGCTATTAGGAGATTTATCCTAAACAGACTTCTCTCTGCTGATGCAATGTTCCCACAACTATGTGCATCAGATTGTCAAGCTGATCTGAGCGTTCGTTTCATTGGTGGCTGTCTGTCCAATTCACGAAGGAAGAAGCGAAGTACAGACCAAGATGCTTCTGATACAACTTGCCAATGTCACGTGTGTAAATACATGAACATGGAACACTGTGTGCAGTTTAAAATCATGGATATGTATCTCTGATACATTCATAAGCTTACACTAATTTTTCATTGACATACATACACTCTGTTCTCACCACCCACAGAAAATAACCTATAAGTGAAAATTATTTTTAATGAAGTGAGCTTACTTCATTATTAGAAACTATATTCCCAAAATCTGAGCAAACATCTGTTTCTTACACCAGGATTGTCAGGGCTTCGAAAATAACAGCTCTCATTTAAGGTTTAGAACTATGAAAAACTATTACCATCACTTTGTCTTTTTAATCTGGCATCAACCTCTAGCTAAATTCTTATGTCTGTCTCACGTTAGTCTTCAGCCGAGATATTATAATGAAATAAAAGGCATTTTTGTTTTGTTAAAATGTTTTCTATGGAAACACAGAATCAGAAATAGAAATAATAAATAATATATTTATACATACAAATATCTATTAATATAAAAGTTTTTGGAAAATGAAATGTGACATAAAGAAGTACTCACTGCAACACAAAGCTTAAGTTTAGCCTATGTCTTTGAGCCGTTTTAGTGCTAGTAACCGTTAAATATTAAGGTATTTCGGTTTTTTTTTCTGTCAGTGAGGAGGTTTTAGGAACTGATTCAAGTGGAATAAGCGTCACAGAGAGATCTCAGGATGTTGTTACCAGAGCCTTCTATGACACAAAGCAAGATGCATCTCTCCTGGTACACAATATCAACTCCTGTTCGTTTTTTGATGCACATGTGCAGGCATTAAAGAATATAAGAGGAAGAAAATATACTCTGTGTATTTAAGCATATGTGTGTGAATGTGTATGTGTAACTAAGTGTGTTTTGATAAAGATTCACATACATTTGTGTCTATATACATTGTATGTGTGTTTTAGAGTTGTACATATTTTTCCCTTTATTGTAGTTTGCATGCCAATGGAAACTACTGTTATACTGTCAACAACTAAACACACTCTTTTCCTGTTTTTTTTCTGCTTCAGGCTGACAATTTGCTGCAATTTGTTGCCATCATTAATACTACAATGACCGAGCAGTGTAACCCTGGTCAGCGTATAGATGGCACCTCTTGTGGTATGCTTTGAATTTTACAAGCTTAGCACCATCTTTTAAGATAAAAGATTAGTTTGAAGTTAAATGGTTTTGCATGTTTTCTTTGTGGTGTCAAAAACCATACTCTAATCCATGTTTTGGGAAATGCTAAGAACGTATATTAAAAGTGATTTGAAAAAAGATGAATATTAAAACCTTTACAGGAAAATTAAGTTTCAGTCAAGAGAACGGCATTCACATCCAATTAAGCTGTCGCTGTTAGTAGTCCATAGCTAGCGCCTTGTAACACTTACAACCAAATCATGTTTTCTTTTGTACTTGACAGTGGACTGCTCTGCTGGGTATTATTCCACTAATGGAACATCTAGCATGTGTACACCATGTGAAATGAACACTTATCAAGATACACCTGGCCAGGCATCCTGCAAACCTTGTTCAGCGAATACCTACTCAAATATCACAGCTTCAACTTCCAGCAGTAACTGCATCAGTAAGAAGATTAGTTATTCAAAAATATCTCTTGCAGTACCTGTGAACTTATATATTTTAATTATCTGTTTGATAATTGTTTATTTGTTGGTTTTTCTCTTGTCTTTTATTCATTCAATCACACCAATAATTTTTTTCAAAAGTGATTCTCATCAGATTTGGTGATGGCTGATTAGATGTGAAGCAGCATTGTAAGACGGTGTCATTCATTCATTGACTGGTACTGGTCGGTGAGGGGAGCATATATGGATAGATACCTCCAGAGAGGCCTGCTTGAATGATGGTGAACAGGTCATGAACTGAACGACCTATATCCATTTCTTCACACTCCTAAGCCCTTTCATTAGTTTTATATATCCTGTATAAGAACCAGATGTTTAAATTTGATATTAGAATGAGTCTGGCACCTGCATTATATTAATGCTTGAGGCAACCACCATCTTTGTGAGATTGAGAAATATACTGGATTATTAAGCCAGTTTCAGGGATCTTGCTGCAACATTTCCTTAAAGCACTGTATTCAGGTGAGTTTTCACTTTATAAATTGTTTATTTAAAAATATCCAGTAGATATTCTTGTTTACTGTATTAAAGTTTTAGGCCTATCATATTTATTTTTAAATGTTCTGTAGTGATTCTCGTTTATCATATATCAGGTTAAATATCAGGAAACCAGCTTCCTCATGTCCTGGGCATAGTGAGAGTGTAAGAAGATCTATAAAATGACTACTTTTACATGTCTACCATGGTTAATTATTTGAAAAGGCATAGTTTCCTCATTCTTTTAGCATAGTCATGTTACTGATTTTAGATTATTAATTAATAATAATAATGTAATCTTGTGCAGGCAAGAGAACAGTGGGAATACAAAATTGTCTCTCTACCATGAGAGAGAATAAAGAGAATAATCCCCAACCTAACTTCCTGCCTTTTGACGTAAGCCTTAAAGGGTAGGGAAATCCATGGTAGAAAAGTGGTGTATATAGACATTTGTTAGGTAGAGGTAAATAGTTGGGACATACCAACAGAAAGTGGTACAGGTCTTTCATGCTTGTATGATTACTTTATGACTACACAGTGCAATTCTAACTTGAGATCGAGGCCCTGTTGGATCCACCAGCCCTATCTTGCAAATACAAAATAACATTGCGTTGGGTATCTGTGTTCTGATAATGTTAATAACCTGCACCAGTATTTGCTAATGAGTCCATTACAAGAGGTTATCTGTCACATTCACCTAATGCAATGCAATGTTTAACAAACCTTCCAATGTTTAAAAATAATTTACAAAGCTTTATGCATACTTTCTCTATATCTTCATGTTGTTTCAAACCCCAATTTTTTTTTTATTGTGCTGTAGACCCTTAATTTCAATGAAATGATGCTTATGTACAGCCACTTAATGTTGATATGGATATAACCAGCAGCATTTCATGTTTATATGGGCCAGGTGAACTTCAAAAAAACTGAATACAAAATTGCTATTATTTATCACTATATTATATGAAATGTTTGTGTGCAAAGTATTAAACAGCGATTTTCAGATGTTCATGTGTTTGTTTGTGGGTATGCGTGCATAAATGTGTTTGTTGCTATGCCTGAGGATACTTTTTTACTTTTTGTTTGAGTTGGATAGTCAGTTAGATACATTCTTTAACTCTATCTATATTATTATAAATATGTTAGACATGTTAACTTATTTCATTGATGAGGACTGATTACTTTATTTTTCTTTTCTTCTTCGCATTACACTGTAAGTTCTTATTCTTAATTTATTCTTTTGATCTAACAAATGTATCATTTTGACCCAATCTATTTACTTAGTTGCAGCAAACAGTAACTTTTAATATCTTTGGTTTCAGCAATTTTCAGGATTTATTTTGATTCCAGTAATTGTACTAGCAAGATGTTATCTGTGATACTGCTAAAACTAAGAGTTAGAGAGATATTTATGTTTGACCATATTTTTACTGAATGCCATCTTATATGAGTGATGAAATGAAAAACAATGTGATTCAACTAAAATAGGGTTGAGGTATTTACACTTAATTACTAGACATTTCTCATTAATAGATTTTTAACATAATTTCTACTTTTACTTACCTTTTGTCAAAGATATTAAAATAATAATTGACTGCTTACAGTAGTGACTATCTTTGAAGTGTTAAATGTATGATGCAGTACTGTATGTTGATTATCAATGAACTCTCAATTGTAATAAATGTTTTTATGAAAGTTAATGGGTCTGCAGAAAGATTTCAGTTCCAGGTCAGTATTTGGAGAGCTGATCGAGGTTATGGTGACTGTCAACAAAGGAAATCTACCAGTCAACACTTGGACACCTCATGATGAAAAATGTTTCCTTTCAGTATTTTCAGTAAATATATCCCTATGCTAGGCTGTCGGAAGTGATTATGATGCAAATTTGTGTATGCTTTATTGTTTTTATAGTAAAATTATCCCTATCGTTTCAATGTGAAATCTTAAAGTGTACTAATTACATATGAATTTAGTGTCTTCCATGTGTGAGGGCATAATGTAAGTTGTATGCGTTGTCGTTAGTCTGTTGGTGTACTATGAATATTGTCTTTATCTTTGAGTCACGCTAGAAGTGGCTATGGGACAGACCTGGAAGGTCAGTGGGTTATATTTAGCCATACACAGAAATATCACTCTACAGAGATAATAGAGTTATATCATTGTCAAAACTTTGGTAACAGAAACCAGCGTCATGCGCTGTACCATTTATTCTCTACCCCGGTCTTATGTTAAATTGCTTTGTATTTCATTGCAAGCAAAAAGGTACTTATTGATTCATCAGCTGAACAGGAGCCACCTACTCTTGTTTACCTGGATCCTTCAGCATGTTGTGCATCCTCAGGAATGATGGCAAAGGTCAGCTTCGATAGGATCCACTAATTAAGGTGTTGTACTAGTCAGTTATAGTGATGATCTCAAAATTCTGCAGAAATATGAGCCTCCTGCTGCCTTAATGTTAAATGATATAAAATTAAATGTAACCCCATTTTAAAATTGCTTCTCGACATATTTTCTAGATATTTTAACAGTACATTTAGATATATATTTATATTACAATATATTTATCCACAGGGGTAATTTTAGATAGTACTCTTACTAGCAATATTCATACATGTATATGCTAAAATAATTTCTCTCTCTCTCTTACTCACACATTCCCAGCAACTATACAGTTGGTGACCCCAGGTCACCTCAGACTAGTACAAGATCACGGCCAGTAGAGTTTATCAAGTGAATGGCACATGGAATGAATCTGCATACAGACATCATGTACCTACAGCCAGACCGCAAGAGTGAAAACCCACATCATCAGCAATGGAGAGGATGCAGGTTTGCCATGGATTTGAGTTTAAGTAATATCTATAATTCATTATAAATACCTTTTCACATTAAAAGGATGTATGTCATTTGAACTTGCTCTAACTTATGTCTGTATTTCTTTTACCACACTTCAGGAATCCTGGTGCTGACCACTGAACTACTATATTTGGGCGCTGTTATCATTGGTCTCTGCACACAATACCACTCCCTATCTGAGGAAGACATTGTAATGGCAACAGGCGGAAAGATGAGAAATGAGTAGTCTTTACAGAAAGAAAGATTTTGTAAAGACAGAAGATGAGATAATCTATTTTACACTCCACATATCTCTGAAGAGCGTTTCAAGGGATTGTCGCCTTGACTTTGAATCAGCAAAACCCTCGTCAGTCTCTTGCCCCTCATCAAGCCTCATAACCTACCGTCTATGCTCCTGATGCGACTCACGGCGTCATTTAGGCGCCTTTCTACTTTTCTCTGGTGTTGGGGTCTGGCCCAGCTTCTTTATATAAAATATGCAAAAATAAAACGATTTTCACGATTTTAGCTCGATTTTCTCAGTTATTACCAAGGACAGTGACCTAGAAGAATTGATAGTGGGCGAGAGAGATCATCTATATTCAGCAGATATGAGTAAACATGTGTCTGCATCTGTGAGTTAGGTAAGAATGAAAAGAAGGGCAGTAACATCCCATCAAAAATGTATCCCTTGTTTACATGTGCTTAAATACTTTGATTTATTTGATTACATAGGTAAAAATGCGTAAAAAAGTTAGAAGAATAAAAGAAAAGCGAGACAAAATAAGCTTATGATGAAGAAACTCCAAGTTTGAAGAAAGCTTTCTGCTGCTTAATGTTTCTAAAACTAAAGAAATAGTCCTTGATGTAGGAAACATTAACCTGTCCACAAGCACGTGACCATTGGCAGTGAGACGGTAGAACTGGTGCAAATTTCTAGGTATCTAGGCACAAAGCAAATTATCCTTGCAGTAAACATCAACATTGGGAAAACACATCAGCACCTGTTCCTACTAAGGCAATTGATGAATTGTATAATTGGCTCTGTTCTTGAATCAATATATCCTAACCTGATCGAAAATATTTGAAAATTCAGTCTGTATGTGTGGCTTTAAAGATAAAACTTGTTTGACGAGGGTGGTCGAGATTGCATGCAAGATCACTGGCTCTCCACAAAGTCCACTAAGTGATCTATACACCGAGGTTCTGATGTCACGAGCATCTGGTGTCAATGAACCAGGCTAGGAATGGTTCTCATCTTCCTTTTGGCCATCCTCTGACACCGTTTGATGGAGTAAACTCTTTCTAATATCAGTTTACTCACATTTCAGCACCATCTGGTGTTACTTCTTTTAATTAAGTCAACAGTCACGTGAAGAAGAATGTTTCTTTGTAAAAGAATAAGCATGATGAAGCTACCTAGTTTTACTAGGTAAAATAAAAGTTGGGTGGATGTATGTATCACATGGTAAGAAAAAGCAGTTGACAAGGTTGATGAAGAACTTGTAAGACGACTGTTTCTAACTCGACTGAGGCGAAGCGCTCAAATTTGATGAATTTTGGACAAAGTTACGCAGCCCGTTGGATTTAAAGTCATGGCGAAAGTTCATTGCGGTCTCTAGTTGAAATGGATCAAAGATTAAAGGGAAGCAATTCATACATTGGAAACATTTCTATAGTCAGATTTGTCTCTCTTTGCTTTATAGAAAGAGATCGTCTCCCTGTCTGATGTGTACATTTATATATAAAAATTCTGTATACTTTACGACTGCGTATGATCAGTAACTCAATCGGTTATTGGATATTGTTTAAAAAACTGTTATCTCACACTAACTTACTTCCAGATTAAAGAGTTAGGTCTGACACATTCAAAAACATTTTAAATATCATTTGAGTCTAGAAAAAGTGACAGACGTTTGGAAAGGCTTGCACAATGATGTCTGTAGCAACAGGCAAGCGGCACCCACTTGACAGTCAGTCGTGTGTAACGACATTCCAGAAAATGTACACTAGCAGGGACAGGCTGGCACTCCAAACCCTTTGTGTGCCAGGCTTCCTTTAACAGCGACTTCGTGAACGCAGGCGTTCCGTTGCGGCGCCGTGAAAAGTTTAAAAACGAACAAAACAGCAGTTGACATCCGGAAGTTACTTCCACGCGCACATTAAAGGCTTTATTTGGCGAAACGGAATGTATGCATGCCAGAAGATAGTGTGAAAGTGAATGGTTGAGTGAATCATAGTAGACAGGAAGAAGACTTAAAAAAATTTTTTTTCGTTGAGTTGTATTACCAGACACCTAAATTGTAATATACAAGTTAATGTATGGAAGAACTTGGAAACTTTAATCTTTACATGTCACAGGGTAGCAATGGTATTGTTGACAACTTTCAGTAATCCAGCGAAATGAACTGAATAAAAACTAAACGCTTCACTGGTTCTTTTATTTTGTCTTTTATTACTGGTTCAGACGCACAATCTGTTTCTGATACACACCTGCGGCAAAGCACAGTTTGTATTTGCGTATACATGTCTAAAACAAACATTGATGGCATCTGCTCCCACTCAGAAGCTGGCCACATCATAGAGATCAAACGGACTGCACTACAAAACTGTTGGAACCAATCTCAGCTGCAATCAGTCTTTCCACTTCACCGGTTGCGAAAATAAAAGCCAACAGGTGTAGGTGTCCATGAAAATGACTAACGCGTATTTTGCCTTCCAGCCTACGGGCTAATAAACGTGTGACTGAAAATGAGCAGCATTTTGTCTGTAGTTTTCAATTTTTGTGTAATTTTGGTTTACTATGGATAATACAAAATGTAATCCTCTATAATAAAAATACCAACAAACGATATCAAAAATATTTACTTCGCTTTGTGCAAATATATCCGTTACAGGCCACAACATCCTTTAGCCTATTACTATTTTTTAAAATATAGAAATAAAAAAAAAGAAACTTTGAGTCGTTGATATTAAGATTAGGAAAAAACCATCAAATTGATAGTAATAACTGTTTGTTTCTTTTTGTCAAAATTTGACAATTAATAATGAGTTTTGACAAAAATGTGACAATGATAACTTTTCACGCTCTTTATTTTAAAGTCTCTTGCTGTGCGGATCGCTGTCAGCGCCATCTAACAGTGTGGAGGCTGCTTAATGTTGTCCCTAGAGGTGACTTCCTCTCTCTGTATTTCAAGCTCCTCATTTGTGTTTCACGATCGAGAGATTTTCGTGTAACTCTGAAGCCCTGTCGGGGATAACGTAAGCGCTGTTGTCCATAAACTACTTCAGCAAGGATCCTCCTCTCCCCTCCCCTCCCCTCCTACCCCTACACACCCCTGCTGTAGAACTCGGGCCCGCAAACGCATGAAATTTTATAACATCGCACTCTTCACCCAAGCGCTGTAGTTTTTTCTCTTTTCCTAACCTCTCACCTCCTCTGTTTACATAAATCGTTATTCAAGCGTAAAGATTACACGTTACAATGATCGGACATTCAAACTGTTCATCTCAGGTGAGTTCGCACCAAGTGGCTGGATTGTGTGCAATGTCACGTACCTTAGTTTCCTGTGTCGATGCTGTCTTTTATTCCTTCACATGAATTATTTTGATATTTGCAGCGTGTTACGATGCATTGGACATGTCAGAAGTTTATATTAAGACCCGACCTCAGGCTTTCATTTTCACTGAAAAATCATGCAATAAATCCAATAATAGAACAAGGCCTTTTGTTGCCAACGGCAAACTGCGCACTGGACCCTAAAACTTTACAGCAGGATGACTACGCACATTTCATGCTTCTTCTCTCCTCCTCCTCCTCCTCTGTGTATTTGTTTGTGCTTGTTAAACTACCATGCCTTTTCTGTATAAAATGCCTTTTCAAAGACTTGGAAGTCAATAATGCAGTTTAAAAAAATTATTGGTAGTCAGAAAAATGACTAAGATTGCAAAATAAAGATTGAGCCCACCTGACGTTGACACATTTTCTGAATTAAAGATTCATGTACCGGCTTTAGCATTGCAGTCAATCAGTCGACTCTGTAACGGACTTATTACAACCTCACCTCAGCACAGGAACAGCAACACCGCCGCCAAAAAGGATATTGTTGGTCCGACCGCTAAGATTGGGTCCTTGTCATCAGGGTGATCGCAGGACAAGCACGTGGAGGAGCAACAGGATCTGCTAGCCCAGGCTGTTGGCAGTCCCCTCACTAAACAAACACCGCCATTGTCTCTCTCTCTATGCAGCAGGCGACTTCCCAGCGAAATTCACTGAAAAGCCACAGGTAGTTTGTGTGTGCTCACTGTGCAAAAACTGTTGGGAAGGGAAGACCTCGCAATCGCGTTGCCTGGCTGTAAAGATGAGGTAGGGGAGAAGAAAAAAAAAAAAAGAGAGAGAAAAGAGTTTCTGTTGCGAAGGACACTGACTTTAATTCGTTTCGTCATCTGCAACCCTTTGGACCCCCCATTCCCTCCCTCGCCTCTTCCCAGCCCAACCCTCGTTTCAGACGCTCCAATGCTCTAGCAACACTTTGCGCTCGTTCCGCGTGATTAAAACTGAACCAGGAGGAGGCGCTTTGAACTCGCCCATATTGCCCTTCATCGCCCTGAGACCAGTGGAGGGAAGCTTTGCCCCTCCTTTCTGACCTAGGTGCGCTCAGTCACGCGTGAACCTGAAGTAGTTCGTTTCAACAGACCATGATTTCCATTGGCGAGAGCGACACTGATCGTATCGGGCAAATCAGTTTTCGTTGCTCTTGTTTCTCGGCCTGTGACCGCATCTGACGTCATCATCACGTTGCTGAAGAGGATGTTTCACAACAGGTGGACGCAGTGAAGTTTGTGTGACTGAACACCATCCATGACCATGCTGCTAAGGATGGATAGGTTTCGGTTTACTGAAACTTGTGCTGGCTATTTGTGTGATGTTAGCTATTTTTATAAAATATTCTCGAAAGGATAGGTCATCGCAGACGTGAATGTCTGACTGCGCTGTGATAAAGCCCGGATGTGGATATCTTTCTCTGTTCAAGCAGAACGCTGCAAGGTTTTCCCAGCAAATTCCCATACCAGTTGCTTTTGCGAAAGGTAGTCCATACTCTGTGAGTCTGTGTCTAATGTCGCCTGAAGCAAATCAAATTTTCAAACCGGAAGTGACATACTTCAAACCTGAGTGTTAGATTGAAAAAAAAAATGTGTCTGCTGGGAGATGTGCTGTGATTGCACACGATGGAGCGACTATGGCGTGCTGTCTGCTGGCAGATGTTGCTACTATGGAGTCTGAGCATCATAGGATACGAGGCTCAGACTCAGAAAGAAAACCTGACAATCGGGTACATCACGTCGATGGACGGACCGCCTCTGGTGCAGGCAGAGGGACGCTCCATCTCGGGCGCCATGAGCCTGGCCGTCAACGTTATCAACGAAAACCCCAGCATCCTTCCCAACCACACCCTGCGGTTTATTTTCTCAGACAATCACGCCGACCCTCTGGCAAGTGTCCACGTGCTCACGGAGCAGTGGAGGGCGCAGGCTATTGCCTTCATTGGACCCGAGGGCTACTGTGAGACAGAGGCGCGGGTGGCCGCCTCTTGGAACCTACCCATGGTGTCTTACGTAAGGCTTATTCTTCAAACCTATCTGCCTACAGCTGTCTGCCTTCCTGTAAACTCCTTGACTATCTTTCTAAACATACATCTCTTGTCTCTGTATCTTGGTCCTTGTCTGATGCAATTACCTACCTAATTTTATCTGCTTGCCCGGGATTTGGATTAAATCTTACAACCGCAAAAGAAACGGCACTACTTCCTGTTGGTCAATTACATTTATATATATACTTTTTTTTTTTTCAATATCAACTACATTGATTCCATAAAACCCGACGCTTAATTATTGACACTTTAGTTTCGCGGTGTCGAAATTTCAGAAGCAAATCGAAGACTAGAATAATATGAGATTAAAAAAAAGTGAGTAGGCGTGAAGAAGAACAAAAAAAAAAAAAAAAAAAAATGAGGGCAAGCAAAATAGAGAAGGAGAGAGAGAGAAGGGGCAGCAGAACACATGCAGTTTAATGCGAAGACAATCGTGTAAAATAGAACACCGAATGGCGGGCCCTGCGGCTTTCTCTAAAGTTTGTCAGTATATCGGTCATGTCCTGCTTTTTCAGGTGTTTCGTTATCTTTCAAGGACTTCAGCAAAACGGTAATCAAAGTTAATTTATATCTGAAAGAGCATCAATCGAGTTCATAGGTTTTAAAAAAAACGTGATTATGTTTTAATAACGGATAATGTTTCCTAAAAAAGTATTGTGAGCTATTATTCATAAATGTAAATAACTGTTTTAAAATCGATAATGATCAAGTCAGAGATCAAACAAAGCGATCAAGGCCACAGTTTAAACTAGGCATGTCAGCTGCAGCAAATATCAAAATGTATTTAATAATCCTCACAACCTCCACCGCAGGCACTTAGTAGTGTTTGCTTTTAGTGCTAACAACTGTTTAGAAACGAAATGGTGATGTAAGACACCGAACAATGCGATTTTCAAAGATTCCAGCACTTTTGTTTTCTTTCTGTAAGTGACAGCATGAGATGTGTTCAGCACGTGCCCAAAATCCACGCTGATTTTACACTTTCAATTTCGGTTTTCAGCCGCCCATAAATTTTTCTGTGCGAGGAAGCATTCGTAAAGATGTGGACCCCAGGCACGGTTCTGACAGAACCCTCTCTTCTAAAAAACGTTCGCGAATGGCTCACAAGAAAGAGCAAGTTGGAAAAAAAGGTTTCACAAGCTAGGTTTTTGAAAAACTATACCAAAAACATGCTGTGATTCTGATATCACACGAAACATAATGTTTTGCCCTAAAATACGGTAAGGACCTCTGTGTACAAAAATGGTAACATAACAAAAAATTCCTTGAAGTAGAAGGCTCTGTATAAAAAAAACGATGAAGTAACATACAGCGCACACGTGGTGTAACTTTAGATGATTTTAAGAAAAACACAGTTTTGTGAAGATGAGGCTCGATTAGGTAAAGTTAGGTAAATACCTGTTAGGTAAAGTATAGAAGTATAGATACAAACTAGTCACATGACGTTGCGGTGGGTGTTCAAAAACTGGAAATAAGCTATGTAATAATATACAAGCTTAAGCGCATAAATTTAAGCTTTAAAATTGAATGATTTAATTTGATTCTTGTATTACTCTCATTAAACTATTGTCTGATATCTCTTCTCTACTTTCTTTCTTTGTTTTACTTTTCTTTTTTAGTTTTGCCTTTGTCATTATTATCCACATTCTTGTCGTCGTAACTTATCCTTGTCCCCAATCTCAACCTTTGCTTTGTTTTTTCTGTTTTGTCTACTCTGTTCAAGCTAATTAGTTAACCTTTGTTTCTGGCGATATCTTTGTCTTACGACATCCTCTATATATATATTTTTTTGTCTTTTATATATATATCCCCAGAATATGAAAAAAACCTTTAACGAATACATGTTGATTTATATTAAATAAACTTTTTTTCAAACAAATTGTATAAGAGACAGCCAGACGCCTTTTTCTCGAGCGTGTTTAAATTATATTCTACTGGTTCTTGAAATAATGGTTTGCCTAGTTTGGAGGTCTCTTGTTTCAAAAAGAAACAAGAAACGAGTTAAATTTTACCCACCTGCCTTTACAAAGCTTAAGTTAAATGATCGAACATAGTAAGTACCTAATTTTTTTCTGGATTTTATTTATTACTTTCGATTTCACAGACGACCGACGGATCATAATTAAAAAATAAAGCTTCTAAGATGATTTTTCTTGGTGTGGGAGATTTTGCAACAGCTGCTCCTTGTCCACGTCCTCGTGATGTAGAGGTTTCGTCAGACAAGTTTTCAAGCGTGGGCAGCTCACGGAGAAGCAGACGGCTGTTTTGATTGTACCTGTTACCCATGGAGTAGCCCACTACCCATGCAATAACAGCCAACATAATTGTTAATCTTGATGGTTACCATGGTCGCCGGGAGTCCAACCTCGCAATAAAGACATTGTGGCTAATCAGTGAAGATCTTGAATGCAAATAACACCATTGTGTTAAGGTCTCTCTCCATCTCTCTCTCCTTTTTATGAGGTCTCTCACACGTCTGCAAATGTGGCTTTTAAATGGGGCAGTCGAGTGTGACAAGTCACAATTTTTTAACAAGAAGACTTCATGCTCAAGTTAAAAGACAATGAAGAAGCCTACTTGAACAAACCCATTTAAATCCTTTCTTTCAAACTCGAAACGTCATTATATGAGGAAAAGATTTAATTGCTGTTAGTTCAATTAAAAATAAGTCTGTTTTATTTTCCAATGTCGTTTTGACCTCTTACTATACCGAGCACTGTTTCACAGATCCTAGCCTGGTTACAGGATACAGCTCTTAACTGTGCTTTCTGTATTTCTCGTGACTGTGATCACATTGGAATAACTGCCAGCAATTTGCGACTCGGAGGCCATTTCACTTATACAGGAATCAAGATCCTGTCGGTCCTACAGGTAATTAATCAGACCAGTTTCCTGTTGCCAGCGGGAGGCTTTGAAGAACATTTGTTTAACCACCCGTCGTCTTTGTGACTCTACTTTTCCTTCTCCCACCCGTGGCGGTGAACGCACAAACTTTCAGTGGGGTGCTTTCTCGGTCTTTCATCTTCGAAGGCTTGTCTTTGCTGGATTTGAACAAAAGTTCTTTCTTATCAGCCCTGTTTGAAACGAGGTCTTTAAAGAAATGAACTGATTTCTTGCTGAGAGCAGAGACAACAAGCTTGCAATCTTTAGGTCTATCAACATACAAAGGTAGACCAGGCCGAAGGAGGAGTAAACGTAACTTGTCTAATTAAATAAGACATGGCACATAGAGGGCAGAGGCCATCTACTTCCTAACAATCAGCTTAACTCGTTTTCTTCAGATTGCCAGCTTAAGTTCCTTTCTTTAAACAACGTTCTAGCTTAACATCCAAGATGGCAATTTTCTGTCAGGCATGGCCCCCAATCACCTGCACTGCTGGTTTCAGAAGTTTTGGAGAACACGAAAACAAAGTCATTACTACTTCCGCTTGCAATGCTACGACGCAAATGAGACATGATTATTCCTGCTTTACATATCTTATTTGTCATCAAGCCCCAGTTGTGAACATATAGAGATTCAAAAGTAATAGTGTTCCAGATTGCCTGATTGAAGATACTGCTCAGTCCCAGCCTCTACTAAATATTAGTTCCTATAGGGAGTGTCTGACAGCGGCTTGGTGCGATTTTTCAGGCGTTACGAACGATAGTGGGACTTTATTACGGATTTGGGTAAAAGGGAGTAGTCTTACATGACCTTTTTTATTAATATGTTCTTTGTTTGGCCCTGTGGTAGGCCGGCAGTATTGCTTAGATAATAAAAGGAAGGGAGAGGCGATGACAGCCGACGTAGATAGTAATAACCATAAAGGGCGCTAAATGCAATGCAATCTCATGCTTGTAATAAGAATATTGTCACGTGTCTTTTTTCTGTGTGCAACTTGTTCAGAAACTTTGACCTTTGAACTAGATCTCAGCCAGTCAACGCCATCTCTCATCTTCAGGCACCTGCCATCATACACGTGTTTCTCCTCCGGTCTCACCCTCCGACACACGTACGCACATGAAAAGCGTTCGAAAATTCAGATATCTAAATAGTGAATAAATGTACGTGTTTGTCTATAAACTTCTGTGGATGCCACCATAGTAATCAATAACAAATAAAACAAAAATATATACGAAAAATACCTATAATAGCAATAGTAGCTTAAATTGGCAATGAGCAAAGTTTGATTTATTGTTGATTACAAGTTACTAAAAGAGTAATGGTTCCATAAGGGTGGTAAACTGTAAATAGCTCCGTGATTAGGCCACGAAATGAGAAAAACAGAGCAAGAATTATTATATGTTTGAAACTGTGTTGGCAAAGGGAGCTACAATTACTTAGCGGAGCGACAATCAAACCGGAAACCAACGTTCGACGTAAAAAAAAAAACAATGACAATGAACCTCCTTTAAAACGACAACCATCTCCAAAGTGAAATTGGCAAAATTTGTAATAATAACAAAACAAAGGGAAGTTATTACAGTGTTGGTGATGAAAGTATAATGTTTTCATTGAACATTTGTATCTGTATGTGCTAGAAGGAAGAGGGTGAGAAGCAAACAAATTTCAAAACACAAAGTCAAAGTGTTGTATTCGTGTTACAGAAATGCAGCGACCCCGTGGTGTCCGACAAGAGTCGATTCCCAACGTTCGCCAGAACTCAACCGTCCAGCTCTCTCTCGGGCAGCTCCGTGGTGCGGCTGATGCTGTACTACGGCTGGAGGAAGTTTAGCATCGTCGTGGAGCTCAACGACCTGATGATCGAGCAGGACAGAAGCTCAAGATCTTGGCCAAACAGTTCAACATGACAATCAACGACTTTGTCAACATTACTTCTCCGTACAGCTCTCTATACGACAGTCACGAAATACGGCAATTAGTCCTGAATACATATCTACGAACAAGAGGTAGTCTTGTCTTGAAACTGAGTGGGTGGGTGAGAGAAAAGTTAATTATGTTTTGGTAACAAAGTAAGCATTTATTGTTTGACGTCGACGACTTTCATAGAAAAAGAACATAATTATACATTTTATTTTTCAGTTTATGTTCTGTTCACGTGCACCAAGGCCTTTCAGGATATGGTGAACTTTCTACAGGAGATGGGGCTCACAGACACAGGGGAATATGTCGTCATCGGCATACGGGATGATGAGACATACGATGAAACGAAAGCCTCCAGCCTCGTCATACCTGGTACACGGCTTTTGCTTCGTTTATTATCAAAACTGCTTTGTTTGAAAACCTGGTGTGAATAGTATGTTTACAGATAGAACATTGCCACGCTAGAGTGCAGTAAATATCAAGAGAATCATACAAAGACAATCATAATATTTTATCGTCCATTACTAAGGGCTTTTATGTGATATTTGAAAACAGTGTCTAAAAATAAATTCATAGACTGTGTGGAGATACGAAAATCTAAACAAAAACCTAAATTGCAAATTTTGCCCATGAGTCACTTTCTTCTGTTGATTTATACTCTTATTTATTGTCTAAGTCTCTAGCAAAAATACAGAAAAAACAAACAAATAAATTAAAACAGAAGGAACCCAGTAATAACTTTTACTGACCGATAAAACAATGTTTACCCGAATTAGCGACCTGTCCTCTATGAAATCTTAGCAGTGCTGCACGGATGTTGTGTTCGTGATGACTGAGGTAGATAACGGAGGGAGACATACCATTGCTATACACAAGCTTTGAGTCACGTAGCAACATTTATTTACATATATGGTAGAGATGTTTACAGTTTGCGGAACGATCAATATAAAATAATGAATATTGCGGATAACTACTAAACGCTCGTAAACACATGCGATCGGATTTTCTGCTTTAAAAAGCTGAGAATGCCATGCACTAAAAAGTTCAAGAGAAGACGAGCTGGAAACAATGATCATTGTTTATAGTAGAAATGTTATCATGAAGAGCGTTGAAGTATGTGAAGGATGATTGCACACGCTCGGATGCTTTGTTTTGACAAAAGTACAACAGTTTAACATTTTCCGCTGTTGATCATTTAAATTTATTTTAAAGGGATATACAAAGTACAAAGCTGATCTCCGCATTCTTCGTAACCTTGACACGTGATGCGGTGAACGGAGTTAGCAGAGGGTCACAGCATGCAGTCACAATGATCCGTTCAAAGTTCACATTGGTCACGCCCACTACCTCCCGAGTGCACTCAAACATTTCGAGAGGATTCATGGCAGAACTGTCGAGTTCCAAGCTGCTGATGCTGATTGTTAAACTGTCAAACGCCTGCCACGAGACTTATGGGATAAATTTCCATTTGCGGATGCGGAGGCTGCCGATGGCCAAAGTGTTAGCCGCCAAGGGGCCGTGTGCACAACACTTTGCTAGGCTTCTGTGACCTCACTCTTAACAGTCAGTTAACTGTTAGCATCTTAACTGTCTCCTTCGAGTCGACCAACGTGTTGTGTACTGCGGCTGTGTATACTAGCTCTCCTTAAGAAATGTTGGTGTTACACTTAGGAATATTAAAACAAACCAAACACGCTCCTTTCTCCGTGACCTCCTTCAATCATTCAAATCCTTGCATTAAAGAAATGTTGTTAGTTGAAACAATTTATTGTCAGCTACACTTCACGACTATGATGATGGCGATGATGACGACGATGATGATCTTCAAAACTGGCTTTAGTTCTCTACTAGCATCATGTTTGCGCCCAAAGAAACTGGCGACTGCGACCTAACTTTAATCTCAAACTGACAGTTTGCACTCTCATGTTTCAGACACAGAGTTTCGGGAGTTGAACACTAACAATACAATCCGGGCCTTCCGGTCCGTCCTGATGCTCATATCGACTCCGCGCACTAACCCCAACTTTAGTGTCTGGGAGGACAACGTCCGCCACCTGCTACACAAACCACCGTTCAACTGCCGGAGTCCCCGCTACAGAAGTACTTCGGAATCAAAATAGGCGTGAGTCGCATTTTGAAACTGCGCACAGTTTCGCTCTTTTATGCATAAATGAGATTTAGATAGTAGTAGATAATGTACAGAGAATTCTCAACTTGTTTAGAACGGGGGTCTCGCGAATTCAAGCAGTAGCTAAGACAAACAAAACAAATAAAATAAAGAAAGGTTTGAAAACAATTTTCTGTTTTAATAAGCAAAACTACACGCCCTTGCTTCAGATTTCCATTTTTGGAGCCTACCTGTATGACGCAGTGCAGGTGTATGCCCGAGCTCTCCACGAAGTCCTCATAAGCGGCGGAGACATTCGCAACGGAACGGATATTTTCAATCGCATCAAAGACAGAACCTTCCAAGGTCTGCTCTCTTCCTAGTCCTATTCTTCTATTAAATCTGTACCAAATATTCCTTGATGCACACCGCAATATTTCTTTCTCACCTACAATTTCTCTTGGAAGCAAACGGAGAAGTAAAGACGTGTCTAATGCATTGTTTTCTCTCATTGTTTTGACTCTGTATGTGCGTGCCTAGGTATACAAGGACATGAAGTTTACATCGACGAAAATGGTGATGCAGAGGCTAACTTTACCGTGCTGGCACTCAGACCTGACACCGGTATCTATGGCTATGCCATGAGGCCCATAGGGCGATTTCTGAGAGACACACTCGACAGACACAATCTGGTCGGTATTTTTATTTTAAAGCAACAATTTATGTTTTGTGGGATAAAGCATGCATGTTTTACTCTCTTATTTTCCGTCATTAAATATTATCAATGTAAACTATCATTTGTACAACGGAGTAACCCTGATATCTAGAAAAAATACTACTGCAGTTGTCTTGCCTTTGTACGTAAGTGGTGTTGAGAGTGACAGAAACGGACTACTAGTACTACCTACTACTATTACATTGTCCTTAAGTTTAGTGTACGGTCATGGATTTGTATTCTTGTAACTGTTTGCTTACTGAGCTAAAGTACTATTTTTGATGGAGTTTATAGACTTTCTATTTTTCCGTATAAATATGTAAAAATACAGAAAATGGTAAATGTTACAGTTTTATTCATTTTCAGACATTCATAGAAGATGTAAAAGTATACGGAGAGTTTATTCCCTTGGACGAACCAGAGTGCGGTATGAAGGGCAGAAATGTAAACCCCAACCCAGTAAGTCCTTTGAAAAAATAAAATACAACAATATAACAAAGCTACTCTGTAACACAATGCCAATTTCAGAATTTTTCTGATAAGCACAGGTGTTGGAAATGAAATAGAACTAAAGAACAACATTAAGTTTTATTTCGTGCATAAAGTTAATATTTTGTATTAAGGATGAAACACTACCTTTCTGAGCAGTTTTACTTAATACAAAATATACAACATTATATTGCAACAAGTTGGTGCATTCTCTCTTTGTCTATGTTCTATCTGCTTACACAGATGTAAATGACACACATGCACCTACTCAAAGGATGTTCACACACATACAATATAAACACAGTTCTAAGCGTGCATTGTATTCCTGAAAATGTTGGGTCAGTGGCTGCATGTGTTTTGTATCTTAGCATGCTATTCTTTATTATTGTCAGCCAATGTTTTTAAAGTCATTTTATTTATCGTTGGTCTACTTTAGTTGTGATGCTGAACGATAAACTTCCTCTATTATTATGTTTGCAGACTACGTTGGGTTTATCGTCGGAGGCTGTTAGGTACCATTGCCTTAATAGTAGTTTGCATCCTTGTAGGTATATACAGGTGAGTAAAACAATGCAACCTTCAACTAGTTCAGAGTATTTAATGCATCTGATGTAATAAAGAATATCAAAATAGCCAGGAGGAATAGAAGAGGGAAATGTCATCAACCTCTCGTCTGAGCAACTGGGAAACAAGGACACGCGCGATGATAATTTACACATTTGAATACATCAGTCATGCTCTGACAAAGACAGTCTCACTGTTAAAGTTAAATATTTAAACATCAATAGAAGGTACGCAGTACGCTAAAAGAAACAAATTTTGTAAATTTAATGTTCATTTTCCCTGTAAAGATATTGCTTTACCGCAAAGTATCTGTGAAACAGACTACAGGATTAAAGAGATAGTTGTAGAGTTCAAATCCCGCCTTCAGTTAAAAAAAAAAAAAGCGAATTGCCATTGGGTATTCCAAAGGCTATTAATCGCAAAAATGAAAAGTAATGTATTCAGCTAGTTATGTTTATTGAATAAGGAAGCGAAGAAGGACACGAGCCACATAATTTATGTTTCATCTGACTTTCCTCTTCCAAGGTGATCATCGATTCGATACAGGTGTCTAGCACATGACAGTAATGTCCCCACGTCCTTTGCTTTATGTGATTTTTAATGGGAGCCCTGGGCAAGCAAGTTGATTTTAAAAACATTGTGACTTCTACACGCATATTGTCAGCTTCGTTTATAAGTTGATGCTGCGGTAAAATAGTTTTACGAGATGAAGCAAGGTTTCTTTGAGATGTTGGGATTTATTAAACCGTTTCTAACCAGTTTTAAAATTTAAATTGTGAGAAGTATGTATAAAAAATTGATGCGGTATTATTCTAGAGTGTGGAATGGTCTAGACATTGCATAGACATTGTATAGACACACACACACACAGAGGGTATAACGGCGCTCAGACAGGCAATGCAAAAATCTCGTTAATTCTCGTCTGGCAGATGTTACTGTTATTTTGACAAGAAGAAATAAATCTTCTGGAATATTTCTGGTCTTGCCTGTCAAAGATGAAACTAGTTTTGACAAGAGAAATTGCAGGTCTTTACAGAATTAGATATCATTTTGCATGATACTATACTGCTCGTGGTGAGGCAGGTGAAAGAGTAAACTGTGAAGGTCGTGGCGCAAGGATGTCTCAGTCAGTATTTACCATTGCCATCAAGCACAAAAAAGTCTTTTTTGATTATGAATTGCTTTTCTTTAGGAACTGGCGGTACGAACAAGAGCTGGCCAGTCTCATCTGGAAGATAGACCCAAAAGAGATTCAAAAGAAGCCAGAGACTGCTTATTCCGCCATATCCATCATGAGTAATAACGGGGTAGGGATTGAACAACCACTTCTACTTTCATGCAGTCGCTACAATCATATGCTGCACTGATGTCACAATATCTTACTCGTGGCTACCATCTCTGACAAAGATCTAATTTGATGCAGAAATTGTGTAAATTGGAAGAGGAATAGCAAAATGATTTCATTGATGATTCGGTATTCAGAACACATAGCTTACTTGATCAGTTCTTCTCTTATATCTCTACGATGTGCAAGAAAGAAAAACGATAAAACACATGAAAACTGTCGAAAGGATACCAGGAGGGGAAGGGGAAGAAGATATAGTTGATAACGTGCTTCAAACTCATATTATTGTTTTATTCACAGCCACACAACACTCTCACCATGAACTCTGAGGTCATCCAGGAACAGCGATTCACTGAGATCGGCGTCTACCGGGGAAGCCTCGTGGCCCTCAAGCCCATACACACCCGCCATCACATTGATGTCACTCGAGACATGAGACTGGAACTGAAACAGGTGAGACATGAGAATGGACTGAAACTGGTGAAACATGAGAATGGGACTGAAACTGGTGAGACATGAGACACTTTATGCAGCATCTGTTGTAGGCAGACCTAACTTTTCTGTCAATGCACACTGGTTCTTCCTCTCAAAATGAAAGTAAAACTGATTTATCCGACATTTGTGATTTGTGTCCCTGTACAGCTGCGTGACATTCGTCATGACAACATCGTTCACTTCATTGGAGCCACCGTGGAGCACAATTGCCTTCAAATCGTCACTGACTACTGCTCAAAGGGCAGCCTTGAGGTATGATAGTCAATCTATTTGCCTTTTTCCCCTTTGCCATAAAATAGAATGTCCCTAAATAATAGTTTTTTTTTTTACAAAGCTGTAAGAAGTACTAATGTATTTGAACAATGATCTTAATATAAGCCAAACCTTCAAATACATTACCTTAAAAAATTACCTGCTCAAAGACACAAGCAGATGAAGTAACAGGATGTCATATTAGTTTTCGCTTGCTCATGCAAATTAACAACAAATTATTTGCTAGAGAAAGAAGTAATCACGGATTATGAAAGGTTTTTACATGAAATTCAAAGTGTTTTAAATATAAAATAGTATCTTATTTAACCGTCTTCAATAAACTGAGTATTGTTCTGTTCTGTATTGACAGGACATACTTGAAAATGCCGACTTAAAGCTGGATCATATGTTTACTGCCTCTATTGTCTCTGACATTCTGAAGGTAAAACATCGTTTTAATTTTTAATAGAAAGTGTTGGAAGTTTGTTTTGAATAGTTTTATTACGTGATTTTAATTTAATTTTAGCATCGAAACTAACTTACAACTTTCCTTTATTAATATTGGAGCAAAATAATATTCTTATCTTGCTAATTATACACTGTCTTCTGCTTTAACATTAGACGACAGGCAAAAATTTTTTTAACTTCGTTAGAACTTACTTTTATCACATACTAAAATTAAATAATTTGTAGCTGCACACAGAAGCTCTCTTACCTCTCACAGATCCTCTCCGAAATTAATTTCTCTTCTGTGGCTTTGTATATAATGTTCTACTTTATACCAATGTAATAAACACCACATTACATTCATTTTCATGATTGGGTATCACAGTTACATTCAATGAAAGTTTCTAGTAAGTCGTGGTGTAAAGCTGTTTTGTTGTTTCAGGGTATGATGTACATTCATTCGAGTCCTATAGTATGTCACGGGGAGCTGAAATCCTCCAACTGTTTGGTGGACAGCAGGTGGGTGGTCAAGATCTCCGACTTGGGCCTGAAGCGATTCAAAGCTCGCAAAATGATCCCCGACATAGGAATACACGCGAAATACAAACGTAAGGACACTGGTGTTAGCTTCTGTTTATAGGGCTAGTGACCAGCAATATGTTTTAATGATTCTGTTCATCAGTTTCTGTTGATAGTTCACAATACGTCGTAAAATTTCAATAGAGTGGTAGAAAAACAAATGTTGTGGTCATATGCAATTAAAAGTAATTGAAGCCCTTTTCTAGGTTTATTATGGACAGCACCGGAGATTCTACGAAAAAATATTCCACTTCCACTGGGAGGTACGCAGAGAGGAGATGTCTATTCATTTGGAATCCTTCTTTACGAGATCATGTGTAGAAAAGGTCCCTACGGAGACTGCCATCTGTCGCCGAGAGGTAATAATGATCAGATATCAAATATCAACGTGATTTATCTAATAATGGAAACAGTAAACTTCAGAAATATAGTTTTAGGTTTTGTAGTGAGATGTTGTAATAGGGAACTTTTTATTTGTTAAATATGGATGAAGGTTTGTGTAAACAATGTCTTGCAGAAATTATATCGCGAGTGACTCGAGGGCCTGTCGATGGCATCGCCTTCCGCCCCAACACATCGCAGCTGACGTCATGCGACACCTACATCCTCGACACCATGCGCGCCTGCTGGGATGAGAACCCCGACCTCCGCCGGACCTCAAGACCTGTAGAAGACTTCTGATGCCGATGCAGAAGGGCATGTAGGTGTTTGGTACATGTAAATAGCAGAGAAATGTTATAAAAAGAAAGTTGCCACTCAAAAGATTTATGTATGAAGTTCACATGTCTTTTGGATTTTGCTCTTTTTGATTCTGCACTCTTATCTCTCTCACAAAAATATTCACATGTTTATAAATCTTCATTTCACTTGTTTGGTCATTGTCCTGAAATTTATTTTGTTGAAATTATTTTCGCTTTCTATATATATATTAGCTAATGTTTAATTTTTATATCTGAAAAAAATTATGTAACGTATGGGTGTTGGTGAAATAGTAAAATGATGTATCGACATAAAATGGAACTAAAACTACAAATCATCGGAATAGATGATGCATGTTTCTAAATGGGACAGGGGAGCGAATATCTTCGACAACATGATGGCATTGATGGAGCGCTATGCCAACAACCTTGAGTCTGTTGTAGCGGACAGAACTGTGGAGCTCAACGAAGAGAAGAAGAAAACAGAAATGCTGCTTCATCGTATGCTTCCTCCGTGAGTTCATCCTAACAAAATCACTTTATACTTGATGACCTCCCTGTCTTTTACAATCAAGCACTGTGCTAGAATGTTATAGGCGGCTTAGTCACAGCCAGGTCACGTGGGGTCAGAGACCTATCGAAGGGCAGCACCGCACACAAATGGGTACAACATTTAATTCGTAATACCAACCAGTCCAATGTTTGCTTGATAGATTGCTGACTGAACGCCTGATTTCTGGCTTCTTTTTTGTTATTAACTAATTCAACGCACGTATGAATGTAGCATTCTGCTGTTCTTGTAAGGATGGCCAAGAAAAACTTTCTTTTGTGTTAATGTAAGCCCAAATGGTTATACTAATAATATGAATAAATCTCATTTTAACTGGTCTTTCCACTTCTAGAAGCGTAGCAGCACAGCTCGTTCGTGGCGCCTCTGTCATCCCAGAAGCCTTCGAGTCTGTCACCATCTACTTCAGCGACATCTGCGGTTTCACAGCCATGTCCTCCGAGAGCACCCCTATGCAGGTACTCACCGGTGCAAAAACAAATTAAGCGAGTGCGAAGTCCCCCTGCAACTAGCTTTTGAGAATGGTCATTTTCTTGCATTTCTTTCTAACTTCTTTGGCTGCGTAACATTAAAAGTGATAAAGAAAGCAACTGTTTGTGTTAGGTGGTGGACATGCTCAACGACCTGTACACACTGTTCGACAACGTCATCAAAAACTACGACGTCTACAAAGTGGAGACAATCGGCGATGCCTACATGGTGGTCAGCGGCCTGCCGCACCGTAACGGCCTGAAGCACGCCGGCGAGATCGCCTCCATGTCGCTGCACCTCCTGTCCGCCATCAAGCAGTTCCAGATCCGCCATCGGCCTCACGACATCCTCAAGCTTCGCATTGGCATGCACACTGGTAAGGTCATCCTGGATGACATCAACATGGTGATAACATTTGGTTTGAAGTCTTGTTGGCGTTTTTTGCCAGTAAATTGTTTTTAACTTGTGATGGTTTCACACTTTATAGAGGATTGGGATAAAAGCTTGAGGAAAGTCTGAACTCTTGCTGCAGGACCTTGTGTCGCTGGCGTGGTTGGCCTGACCATGCCCCGGTACTGTCTGTTCGGCGACACTGTCAACACGGCCTCCAGAATGGAGTCGACAGGAGAGGGTAATTCTTGTCAATATGGCTATAACCTTTCTCTGAACTAAAAAAGTGCATGCATTGCTTATTATACATACATTAGATGAATCTTTAAATGAATCTTTAAATAGCTGCCACATAAACTAAGCAACAAATCCGAACATTCATGTTGATTTTAATCATCATCATCTTTTTCGTATCGTTCTTCTCTTTAATTTTTTGTAAGGCAATAGCAGTCAACGATAACAAGAATAGAGGGTTAGTAATATTATAACAGTAAAAATATCTGAACAAAAATTACAGTCGTTAAAAGCACAAAAGCACAGTCTTTCTTTGATAAAATATTCCAGTCTATGCAACTAAAGCAGACTATTATTTTCAGCTCTGAAAATCCACGTGAGTCCACATAGCAAGAGACTCCTGGACACCCTGGGTGGCTACGTACTTGAAGCACGAGGCCTAATCAGCATGAAGGTAATGCCATCAGCTCTAACGTTGCAGTAAAAAAAAAAACAACAGCAACAACAAATTCCAACAACATATGATGCCATTAAACAAGGCTAGCAACAAGAAATTAAGAATTTAATCTACTATTACAGAAATTTAAAAAGTATTAGCATTATAATCATAGATAACTAGCGAGACACTGTTTCTCTTATTGTTTGTTTCGTATTTGATCGAGAAAGAAGAGATAGACAATTTTGTTGCTGTTGCTGCTGCTAGTGATGATCATGATGAAGGTGGTGGTGACTACGACGACAATGAAACATTGTGTAACATGCATTCACTTTTTTTGCAGGGTAAGGGTGAGGTGATGACTTACTGGCTTAAAGGAGAAAAGAGTACATGCACATCCGAGGACATCGGTGTCCACATCGAATCGTCTGCACACAGCTGCGACAACGACACGACAAATGCTCCTCACGAAGCGGACCACACCAACGATCAACAGACAAATACCAACGTTTCCCTCACCCACTACCTAAAATCCTCCTTGACTTCTGAACACACCGACTCCTCATCGCCCTCTCAATGTTCTTTGTCATCAAGGGTAGAGACAGACCTAAAAGGACCGTCGAAACGGAAGAAAAAGAAATTCCGACGCAAGTCATGGTGGAAAGCTGTCGGAAATAAAAACCACACAAAAGAGAAAGAAGAAGGCGACAACGACGTGTCCAATAACAACGACAACCAACGGAAGTGCGTCATCACGGTGTCGGAACATCAGCCGCAGCACAGCTGCGCGGAGATTAACTACGTCAGCGATCTGCCTCCCTTCTTGAAGACTTCTCCTCTCAGGGAAATCTCAATCAGCTCGGCAGACAGCTCGCGGGGCCTCATCCTTGAGGACGGCAGCGAGGCAGGCGGCAGTCCAGACTGCGTGCCCAAGAGGAAGAGGCACTTGCTTCAGCAACTCCTGAGGAGGACCAAGATGCATCCCGCGCTGGGGGCGCAGGAGGACACGTGCCACTCGGCTTCTCGGGACTCAGTGCAAGCTAACGGCACTCACGTGTCACGTGACAAGCAGTACTACAACGTGGCTTTTACCGGGGACGTCTTGTTGTGAAGCCTGAAGACAGACTATAGGATGGTAGAGAGTGCATCCATGTGATCAGATCATGTCTTACATTGCGGACAATTATCTTTTCTTCTAATCTTTTATTGCAAGTACATTTAACTTGCTAATTGTCTCTGTAAAAACTGTCTTCACGAGGCAGCAGTAACTTTATAAAGCGAAAGTGATGTTGAAGTGATTATGGCATAGATATTGTATCATTTTTGATATTTTTTTTAATTGTTTGCTTTCCATCTGTATACAATACATCATGTTTGACTTTTTGCAGAGGTTCTTATTTATGGCTAAATGCATAAAAGCAATGAGTTTAAAACAAGCATTTTTATCACTAAAATCTTTTCCTACTCTCTATTAAACAAGCGTCTTAGCTGGAGGAAGCAATTTTCTGACAGTCTTTGATTTTAAAAAAATGTTGTTTTTTTTTAAAAAAAAATATCATCTATCTTGAAGAAATGTTTTACTGATGTAGTAGCTACCTGTCACTTTCCAAAATTAATCAAATAGTTTTTTACTAGCTGTTTCGTTTAAAGCTGAAAAGAAATACAATGGAAGACTTTTTCAAAAGTTTTAACGTCTTCGCTCAGAGTAAACGATTCCCCGATGCTTGACTCTACACTTTAGCCAGCAGCTGACTAAACTACGATCGTTAAAAAATCATATTAAATGTAGGCTATTTTCTATTCGAATGTAAAGAACCCTTTCTGTGTGCTTAAGTGTTCAGTTTTGTTTTCGGGTCCAATGCTCCATAATAACTCATAAATCGTGTTGAAAATGTTAATTGTTTGCCAAATGTTTTTAGTCATTGAAATTTGAAACATTATAAGTTGTCCAAGTCGAGAATTTTAACAAGAATTTTTTTTTTCAAGAAAATGTTTTTCGAAGACATTAATACACATTGCTGGTGTTTTAAAATATCAGAAGCTAACCATTCATTTCATCTGCTAAATACTTTGAATTCCGCAATAATGATGGCAGAATCTGTATTAACCTGAAATCCATTTTTGTACTTGGATGATGTGATTAAAATATTAACAATCTTGCTACTGGTGTTACAACCGGTTTTCCTCTTAATTTGTGTTTCATTTTGCAGAAACTATGTCCACAAGCATCAAGCTTTTAAAACGTGCCAGGGGACGTAAAGGTGTACCCCTCCAGCAAACTGACAAAGAGTTAACCCCCCTCGTAATTCAAACACACAAAGCATAATTATTATTTTCGAACGGGACTGATCCAACTAAAAGCTGCAAACATACACGCACAGCAATTAAACCATCAATGCTATTTTTCAGATATTGTTTTATTCAGTAAATTTAAAACGAAAACAAAACCTTAAAACTCACTGTTTGGACGGATAGCTCGACAACAGTTTGTTATTGTAAACTTAATAAGAAAACTTAATAAAGCTTGAATGATGCATCATTGTCAGTGCGTATAATAATGGAATGATTATAATAATCACATTCTTCATCTGCAAAATCACTTTTAATTATTTTGCCTAAGAAATGGTGTGATGCTGAAGACTATTGGTACAAGACGAGAGGACCCATGCATTTAAATAACGATTGATGATAGCTGTCTTGAGATTTTGCAGAACTTTATGAATCTAGTAGGATGAATATCGGGATAGGGAGTGAATAAAATAAAAACAATAACCTCCATCACAACGTGAGGGAGGAGGGAAGAGAGAGAGGAGGGGGAACTTGCACATACGTACCCGCAAACACCCATGTCCACAGAAGAAGCATGGAAGGCAACAATCGTTTTTAAAACCGAGCAATGTATCGTGGGTCAACGATAAAGGCGAGAGATGTATCGTGGGTTAACGATAAAGGCGAAAGTTGTATCGTGGGTTAACGATAAAGGCGCTAGCAGTTGTACAACAACCCACGATCAGCCTACGAAAAACAAACAAGCATCTACAAGATTAACCCTCTGCGACACGTGTGCACCCAGGGTTAATGTTCGTGACCTCAGAGCTTCACGTCGAACGACCGGCGACAATCCATACATAAGTGTAACCGGGCTCGTGGTCTATATCACAGTCTCAAACACTATGTCTCTCCTAGCCATGAATGGAGTCTTGATACACCATTGTGCATCACCATCAACAGGTGTAACAGCAGGCTACACGCTCATCATCATAATTCGGTTTGAATCCGTCGTGCATCTCGAAACAGATCCACAAAGCTGTCTTCACACCAGCGAGTATGATATCGACACTAGTATCTTTTTTCAAAAGAAGACAAACGTTAGGCATGAGTGATCTCTTTTGGGAAAAGTCACTCGTAAAATATATTTTCGCGCCGTGACGATTGAGAATTTTAGAGTTGTGGCCCTTAGTTGCGAGATAGTCCCTCGACATTGGCTCAAAACAGCCGATGATTTGCAAATTCAAATCTAAATCTGATAGCAGCGTCCCCCCTAACACCTCGCGTGCACACACACAAAAACGCAAATGCACATTTCATCACTCACTATCTCAAACATGTTTACAGACGCACGCGAAGGAAAGAAAGGGAAAGCCGCTCAACTAAAGCCTCATTCACACGAACGGAGTTTCTCGCTCCATCACCTGCCCACCATCTTCGTCTTCCACGCCGAGTAGCACGCTCATCTCCGTGGGTGTGGCCTTGTTGTCGTAGATGCTGATGCGACTGTCGTTGTCATGGCAACGGCATTTGAGCACCGGTATCACCGAGGAGTCTACGGGCGAGGACAGAACGTCCGGCACGGGAAAATTTCCAGAAAATCTGCTGGTGGCCGCCCGTCCCTGGAGAGTGAAGTCCGGGTTGCTGTTGTTGCTGGTCATCGGCCACTTGTGGCATTTCTGGAGAGCTTCTCGGAACGAATGCAAGCGCACTCTGTGTTGATTGATGCCGTTGAGAGGGTCCGAGCCCTTGCCGCTGTCGCTGTCTTTGATGACGTCGTGCACCAATGGGGACGTGGCTATGGTGCTGGCGCCATCTGCCAGCTTAACTCTGCCCTTTGTCCTGACCCCCAGGGAGCATCGGAGAGTTTTGGGGAGTAGTGTTCAGGGAATGGTAAGGGAGTTGCTGAACAGCGGCCTCAGGAAGGGGGGAGTGGCAGACTCAGTGCTGTCTCTTCCAGAAAACCGAAGATGAGTTCTGTTTAGCCGGGCTCTGCGAACTTCAGGATTTTCATTGGTGAGCCAGTAGGTCAGGACAGTGCCTTTGCCCTGCAATGAGATTCAATAAGCAGACACTAATGCAGGCAAATAAACGATTGTTTCATTAGCTTAGAGCACACAGTTCACATCTTAACGTGACTAAGGACAGTTTTTCTTTCGAATTAACTTCGCACGAAAACACATGCCATTGTGGAGTCAGTTTTTGTAGAGTAAATTAGAATCTCTATGCTCTGTTTCGTTTTGAACTGAAGCACGATGTCACAGTAAACATGTTTTGTTTGAATTTGTCAAGTAGCTCTGAAGAAAAGGAGAGGGATAGGTCCCGTGTAGGTGTAGGTTCAAGCCTGTGACAAAAAGAGTGAAAGGGGGAGATTGTTGTTTCACACCGTCAGCAACTAAGGCCATATCACAGCAAGGCATCCAGCCCCCTAAACAGATGCCACACGCAGAGAAAGAACAGGGTGCCTGAGAGGAGAGCTGAACCTAGGACAGCCAAACCTCAATGTACTGGTGACAAGCGCTAACCGGACAGCCCTATGACTAAAGAGAGCTAAATAGTGAAAGAGCAAAGGGGAACAATAATAAGAGTCTAAGGGCCAACTTTTGAGTGCAAAAGCACAATACTGTAACTGGCTTTTGATATTTATGTATACTCTTAATTTTTGTTTTTTTTTTCTGAAATGAACTACGCTCTGTTGTAAAACAGTTATTTTATGTGATTGTGTTTCTTTAGAGGAAAGCCATAATCGTTATCGACTCTCTGCCGTCATCTTCCATCAAGATGATATCAATATGGGCGGCGTGCAAGAAAATCAGTCCAAGCCATACCGAGAGACAAACAAAATTAGAAAGAGACAAACTTGAAGAAACACGGTTATTTTATCATTAAGCTCTTTATGAACTGACGTGTTAAGTCATGTTGACAGTCATTTGATGGGTTCATTGAAATATGTTTAAAGTAAAGTCTCTAATCATTCTATTAGATAATAAAATCTGTGATCCTAGGAACTATTTTGTTCAGTAAGAATAACAGCTATACTTGGATCTTGTTGGGGAATAACGCTTGAATCTCGTGACTTTTTAAATATATATATATAACGCAAATACACAAATTAATTGAGAAATTATTCAAACAAAAACGCATGGAACTAAATATATACACACGCACAAAAGGTATAGAAATCATTCAACCCAAAAGTATAGCCATGTATGGTCAACTAGGCTGTTAAAGAAGTTTTGCTCCTATTTTACAGACATACACTTCATGAGGCTACTGTCTTTCTTTGATGTCGTAAAGCAAGAGTGGAAATGTTAGGTGATAGTAACCACTCAACTGAGTTGCTCTAGCCAATCCAACTCTTATTTTACTGATGATACCTTCATTGAAACATATCCCCGTTCTTCAAGAGTGTAGCCGCCAAGTTTTTCCAAAATATCTTTACATTCCTTGCTGCAGTGGACTTTGAGTGCTGTGAGACAATGAAATAGTTTAATATTTTGTTAACTCATCTATTAGCAGTCAGGCTATGAGACTTTAAATATTTTAATTTTTTATTTGCATTTATCATGTATATAGCAAAGCATCACACACATACACACACACTCTCTCTCTCACTCACAATATTTGCAAAAGCCTCAAGTTTTGTGCCTGTGGGTCATGCCTAATGTCAAACATTAAATCAACGAAACAGTGTGAAAGCCGACCGTTCAGCCGTCCAGCTGACAGTGGAAGGAATAAAGCAAATATTGCGAAGAATATTTTATTCAAGCTTGAGGCTGTAAGAATAATCTAGTACCAAATGTCTTTTTATGATAGAGCTTAAATTTGTGAGAACATGTGAGTTCACATTACATTAATGTTCAGGGGTATGATACTACAACAAAACATCAGTTAAATTTCCATTTTACATAAAACAAGATAATTTCTTTCTCCGCGTTTCTAATCTCGGAGGGATTTCTGTCATTCGCATTACCAATTTAAAATTGAAAAAATTATTTTATATTTCTGTAAAACGCGTCAGTGTCACGTGGTATAAACAAGAGAAGGATGCTGCATTAATCTTGTAAGATACAAAAATGTCAGAAAAAAATGTAAAGAATTTTAAAATATTGTCTTTTCGTCCAGAGGGGGTTTGAGTGACGGCTATTAGCACTTGTATCTCTTTTCACAGGGCTTCATTCCTTAGATTTTATTTCATCAAACTTTGTTTAATTGGCTTAATTTCGATGTATTTGGCTAATGTGTAAAATGGTTGAATGTAAATCTTAGATAAACAACGCGACCCGTCCACGTCCAGAGGATTGTTAATAATATTCTTACAGAAGGAGTATTTACGTTTTCGTCTCGATATTTCTTTGTCAAATATCTTTTTAATATTGCTCCTAAGTATTCAAGGGGTGGAAGGTACACTCACTTCTAAAATGAGTGAACCTAGAATTGTATGTAAAACAGACATGAATTTATTTGTTTGTCTTGAGTAGAATGCCAAGAGAAGGCTTACGTTCTCCGTTGGTCTCCATCCTGGACGCCGTGTTGACGGTGTCTCCGAACAGCGTGTAACGGGGCATGGTGAGACCCACAACGCCCGCCACACAAGGCCCTGCACCAAAAATATTGACCATGAAAGGTTTAGAGGCAGAGAAATGTAGTCAGGCAAAATTTATCATTGCAGCCCATTCATTTTCATAACAATTAATTGTGTTCAGCCATGTTTGCCATAAACAAAAAGCATCTAAAATACCTACTTTTTTCTTTCTTTCTTCTTTCTTACTGTATGCTTCATTTTCCTCCTCCTCGATCATGTATTATTTACAGTTGCTACTTCAACTACTGTGAAGACAAGACCATGACGGTTGCAGAAGCAGTGTGGATAGTTCCACCCCACTACCACACGGCTGGCGCCACTGGGGCACTGGTTAGTTTTAGCTGATTATCCACGTTTATCAATGGAGAATTCCAGGTCATGCTGTTTACCTCCCTTCAGAGATAAGGATTTACTCCGTGATCATCGGGGAGAAACAAACCGAGTTAAGGGCTGTGCACAACCAGCAGACGCTGTCAAAAGCTAACAACATTATCTGTGATGCTGAACATGTTCTAGAAGGTTCACATCGGGTAACAGGCTTTGCATGCCAGCGTGCAGAGAGGACATGAGAAAATGCTTTCCTATTCTTGCGGCAACAAGGATTTTTAATGTGTGTGTTGGTTTTTGTATGTTTGTTTTACGATTCGAGTGTCTGGTTTATGTTGGTCTGTGTGTTGAGTAGTTATTTTATAAAATATTAATCTATGTAGGTTGTGGACATCAAGTCAATAACAAGACTAAGTTCCTCTTAGTATAAATAAAGATTAGACTGTTTTCTTTCTTGAATTTATTAGCTTTCCCTCTTGTGGTTACCAGGATTGCTATAGAGTATTTATTCTTATATAAGTGGGTTCTTGATTTCATTTTTGTCGAGTGTTGACAGATGGTCCACTAGCTCCACCCCGATGCCAGTGCGATCCTAAGCGTCCATTTTGTATTAATACACAAGAGAACACCACTACTAGATAAGAAGAAGCCTGAAGAAGAAGAAGAAACCTGTCAGAAAAGCTTGATACCGGAATGGATGCCGATGCGGAGCTTGAGGGTGGCGTCAGGCCGATGGCGAATGCAGAAGGACTTGATTTGGGCAACAGCGCCATGGACATGGAGGCGATCTCGCCGGCGTGAAGATCTCCGTTTCGTATGGGCAGGCCGGAGACCACCATGTATGCATCGCCGATTGTCTCCACTTTGTAACGTCGTAGTTTTTGACAGTGGAGTCGAAGGTTGTGTACAGGTCGTTCAGCATGTCAACGACCTTCAACATTGAAGAATAAGAGAAAACTTTTCTAAGATTGTCAAACCTGCCTAGTTTCATCTGCCTTTGTATTTTTGTCTTACTGCCTAAAAGTAAACATACCTCCATCGGTGTACTTTCTGCAGATAACTTGGTGAAGCCGCAAATGTCGCTGAAATAAATGGTGACAGAGTCAAACGCTTCTGGTATCACTGGTTCTCCACGCTTCAGCTGCTCTGCTACAGGTCTGTGGGTAAAACAGTTTCTACTTTAAATTTGTCACTTGCAGATAAATTATCAGCTTTAGAAAAATGGACAGTAAATAGAGTTTCAAGATGTTCCTCAGCGTTTGAGAACAAACTATTCACAAGACACTATTATGTATTACCCGTTTTAGGTGCAGTGATTTTTTTTTTATTTTGGACAATAAGATTTTTCAATTATCATGAAAAAATATTTTGCTTATAATCTATTTAAATAACCTAATTTCTATAAAGAAAACATAAACTGAAAATTCATACGGAGGTCTTACTTAGGCAACATGCGGTGCAGTAAGGTTTCCGTCTTCTTCTTCTCCTCCACCAGCTGCACTGTTCGCTCCTCCACCAGCTCCTCCAAGCGTTCCTGATATCGCTCCATGAGAGCCATCATGTGGTCCAAAATATTCCTCTTCCTGTAAATATGTGAGGGACAAAGTTCATAAAGCCTACTCATGGCCAAAAATTCCTTTGAAACTCAAAGGTGATGACTGTAAAAATAGCCATGACAGTCAGTCCTCTGCCAAATGACAGCTACCGTCAACAATACTCGGAATATGTTGAACATGTCATCAATAATTACGATGTGAACATCTTATGACAGCGCAGACAGCCTGTGAGTTTGTTTCAAGTTTAAACCGAAATGAAACCACAAATCAAGGGCAGACTCTGTGACCAGTTCTTACATTCCTGCTCTCAGTGGCTTCAGCTTTTGCCAGACGGTTTTGAAGTCCGGCCGCTTGCTCGGGATGCTCAGCCCAGCACTCGCGCATGCAGTCGATGACGTAGGTCTCACACTGCAGCACATTGGTGTTGGGGCGGAACGGCAATTCCTCCGCCAGCTTCTTGTTCTTTATGTTGATGATAATATCTGAAATATATAAAAGAAATTAAATCATTAAATCTATGAACTATCAAATAAAAGTTTAGTTTTATAAATTATCATTTAGTGACAAAAACATGAATTCTCGTATGGTCTGGAAATAATGACTTTCATTCACGTGACTATTACGACAAAAATGTAGCCAGTTGTCTGAGATGATCCCTGTCACCGTATTTCTGAGAACTACTTTAAGTTAGTCCGCAAAATACACATGTTTACATGTTTATTTGGTTTATTTGATGACAGCCAGCGTGTGGACCAGAGTTCAGTCAAGCATGCCCGACTAACCAACATCTCCGTTTGGTAAGCGTGCGATCGGCTGACTTCTGTCAGGGTCTGAGTCTTGATACCCGAGTTTCCTGACACTTTACCAACTTATTTTCTCAAGTATTTTGGTGATCATTTCTAGACACAATTTTTGCTCATTGCTTCTAAACTATTCTGATGACATTTTAATTTTGTAGAAAAAGGTAATTAGGGAGGATGTTTCAGTAAGAATAAACAACCTAGACGTTATTTGAGACTCGTTCATTTGTTCGCTGAAAAGTTCAGATTCAAATTTAAACACCATCGATCAAACGCCCATATTCATTTAATTAAGGCAGAGATGTCTCTGCGCAAATAAAAACAATTGTCTGACCTCAGGTTGGAGGTTATCAGGGGAGCAGATTCATCAGAACGTTGACAATTTTATTTTGTCTTGGAGTTGTTTGTCTTCCTACTCGCCAGCAGACAGCCCGCCTTTGCCTTTATCCCCCGCAAGTTGCTCACAGCTCGATACCAGCGCCATCTCCATCATTTATCAGGTCTGCTTTGTGGCAGCGAGAGTGTGAAGCAAGAGCATCTGTTTTCTTTTGAATAATCTCAGAATACTGCAAATGTTTGTTCTTTGATACCTAACTTTCTCTCCAGTTGTGGACTGCATCCATTATACTTAGCAACAACTATGTCATTATTAGCAGGTTGAAGGTGTGATTGCAACTGTTTGTAGGCAAGTACAAAGTAGGTCTAAGCAGCTTATTCAAGATTTCATGTAGACGACTTTTAAATAAGTACTTCTGATAGCAAAAGTTTAGTTATACACTGCCTGTAAAAATGTTAGAGAGAAAGCACTAACTACAAAATATTTAAATATTTTCCTCTTTTTCTAGCTACGTTCTGTAAATTTCTTTTTTTAAAAAAAATATTTCTAAGCCATCATGTGTCTTGAAAGCTAGAACCTAAATGTAACCACACACTTACATTGTTTACACTTTGTTTACACATTTCGCTGTAAGGTTAAATGCACTCAACGACTGAATGATCGCGTCCATAAAGGTCTTTATTTCTTCAACAGACCATTGAGCTCGTCTGCTGCTCTCCATCGGCTGCCAGAGATAAAGGCAAAGGCTATTCAATCCGTCGTAATGGTAATCAGAATGCAGACGAGAATCCGGGACTTCGTCTTGTCACGATACGTCATATCCTGTCGAGTAAAGTCTGAGCCCTTCAAAGTTCAGCCTCGGCAACACAGTTTTCAGATACAACGTTTAAAGCAGTCTAGAGGATAAGACAACCCGGAAATGTAGCGGCTGATATATTGCAAATTACCTCCTTACTATATGATCGATCAGGATGTGACGTCATAGGAGGGCACGTGCGTGAAGCCATCATGGTGCCGCTCTGTGATTGCCTATCCAGGAAGAGGAAACAAACTGCACTAATAAAAAAGCTGACCTTTGCTCTTTGGTTTGATGAATTTATGATCCACAGACCAGCTGTTGAAAAAGCGCGTTTCTTGCAACTGCTGCCTCGGAATGTTATAAGCAGTCTCAAAGACATTTGGTCCCAAGGCAGGACATTCTAGACCTTCCTTCTCCCGACCTTCCCTTGCGTGCTACTTGATTCGCGCGGCGACTCTGCCGGCGGAATGAGAGGCGAACACTTTGATTCTGGAGACGAGCACTAATGGTTAGTCGTCCAGTCGATGCAGTGGGAATGAAGTTAGGAATATATACATAAAACCATTTATTCCGCGCCGATTGCGAGCTGGGAGTTTTGACGGACAGTAGTGGTTGTCGGCACGCGAGAGCTGCATGGCTGGTGGTCCACCACATCGAGAATGTTCCGTGACATCAAACGTGAGGACAGCGTGCCGCATGATGGGACAGATTACCCAGACAAACTGAGTCCAGAGCTACCAGCACCAGGGATTTAGCGCATGTCTGAGTGTCATCAAACCCCTAGTCGTGCCCCACAAAAAGAAAGAGAATGATAGAGTGGGTTGTGTGTGTGGGCATCGCGCTTACACGTGTGTGTGTGTTGTAAAAATAATAAAGCAGATGGTCTGATCTCTTAGTGGTGTTTTTGCTGATCGATCTCCACGATTGATTGTCTTAATCTTTAACCCTTCCTCTCCCCCAACCACACACATCTATATATATCGCGGATCAATAATCTGGAATGTTTTACGCAACATTAATTTTAATTACAGTTAAAAGTTTTATATTACCTGAATACAATACTTATATTACAGTATTAGGCCTAAGAAATAAAATTTAAGGATTTTATTTTTTTTTCTCTTTATAGCCATAAATGTTTTCTTTAGTTTTTATCCTTACAGCACTTTACTGATTCTATGTAATTTTTTTCATTCTTCAAAGCTTAGTAAATTTCTAAGATATCTAAGCTCCTTACTTTTAAGCGAAGGTTGGATGTGCTGAAAGATAAGATGTATTTATCTACTTAAATTTATTCGTTGGTTCGAATTTTCTTTCTTTCTCTGTCTCTGCAGGCTTAAGCAAAGCTACTTTAGTTATTATAGTAAGCATTTCTCTCACCAAACGTTTACTCGGGAAAAAGGTCAAAAGTCATCTGTACCTTGTGGAGACAGTCGGCAGTTTCCGAACGGTCCACAGCGACCAAAAATTTCGTAGAGAACGATGCCGAAAGCATAGATGTCCCCCTTACACGAGCCTCTGTGGGGCTTGGCTGAGCGAAGCAGTTCAGGTGCCTTCCATAGTAAGTCTGGAAAATATAGAGATAATTAGTTTGTTCATTTCACTAATATGTAAATGTTAGAAGTTGTTTTAGTGATGTTTAAAGGACTCTATTACATATTACAAGATCTGTTAAAATATTTATGTGAGACTAATTAAATCTTAGTACAACTAATAAATGAATTTTAAACTGAAAGCGTGATTTTCTTATTTTTGTGTCACAAGCATAGAAAAATGCAGGCAATAGCAAATTATCTCCATCACCGTACTGATAAAGGACTCTAGCCGCAGGTGGTTGTCAATGGTGGGTTATTAGTCCGCTTGCTCCTCCCTTTTTTTCGTCTGCTGCTAATTTTTTCAAATCCTCTTTCACTCTTCCCACGTCTGCTAAACAGTTATTCAAACTGACTGGCCAAAATTATACTCGAATTTGAAGACTATATAATGAACTAAAGCACAGGAGGATAGAAGCAAAACGGCGTAAGAGGGAGACAACCACACTGCTGTTAAATAAATGAAATTGCGGTAAAGGCCAAGAGAAAGAGGGAGGAAGGTATAAAAGAGATCAAGAGAGAGGAAAGAGAGAAGGAGATATGCATTTTGCTCTTTAGTTGGGCCCTAGCACTTTTTGACAAAACGGTTCAGCAAGCCTTCCAGGAGGGATGCCTTCGGCGCCAGACTCACTTAAAGCTGAGGAGGGGCATGTTTGCCTTGTGCTTAGCACCCTAATGATGAGACATCGCGAGGGCTTTTCAGCGATGGAGAGAGGTAAGAGGAAAGACAAGCAGTGAATGAACAAAAGGCGAAAGAAATCGACCGGCGGAGAGTTAAAAAGAAGGGCACACTGAAGAAAAAGGAAAGAGCAAGAAAAATAAAAAGAAAAAAGAAAGATTAATCATGCAGACAGCAAAAAAGTAGAATTACAGATTCATTGGAGACGGAGATGAGAGAGGAAGGAATGGAGAAACACACACACAGAAGAACGCTCAACACACACCGATAGATAGGTGGGTAGGTAGATAACGGGAGAAAAAAAAATTCAGGAAAAGCAAGACGGAGAGTGATAGATGTAAGAAAAGCTGTAGCTGGCTGGCTGGCAAACCAGTCAACATGACGACAACTTGTCAAGCCCGGTGGAGGGAGGGAAGAAAGAAGGGATCCTCCAACCCTTTCCAGGCATATACTCTTCTTTACTCTAACGCTTCCACCCATTTAGACACGCAACGGGTGGCTCTCGTCCAAAGCAATAGCAGCGCCACCTGCTGCAACTCACTGCGGTAATAGGCAAACACGTCCTCGGGGTGATAGGTCATGGCGCGGGTGTCCATCAGCCCGAAGTCGCCCACCTGCACAGTCCAGCGGGACGTGATCAGACAGTTGGAGCTCTTGAGGTTCCCGTGGAACTGCAGGTCGCTGGCGTGTATGTAGATCATGCCCTGCCCACGTGACATCAGAGAACCATAATACTTTCTTTGAAAACTTCGCAAGGAATGTATCTCGAGCTTCTAGTCCCAGTTACTGTGACTCCGCGTGTTTAGTTGGCTTTTAGCTTATGGCACTCATAAAAGTCAGACCCTGTTACAAACGCTCCTTTTATTGTCGGAGAATAAACATTTAAAAAGTCAATTCTTTCCTAATGCGAGATGATCTGTAAGACCTAAAATGTTCAGGTTTTGCAAAATTCGAGAATGTTTAGCAGTTCTTTTTTGGGTACACAACACTTTGGCATGCAACTAAGTGAGTGGTTAATGAGGAGCACTCAGATAAATTACCATAATAAAATCGTCATATCGTCAACGGACACATATCGTGCATCTCGAACCAGGTAAAAAATATACATAATTAAACTATCATGAATAACTTGGAAGACTTGAAAAAATATATAGAGATATAGTGAGCTTTCAGACCAAACAGCAAGTACCTGAAGAATATCTTTGACGATAGAAGAGATGAACATTTTATCCAGTGTAATGTCTTCGTTTTCCAAGACGTCCTGCATGACATAAAGTGGAGAGCAAATGTCAATGCTGATTTTTTATTTTCAATGAATTCTGAGCACGGAACAAATAATTATTTTTTTCTTAGCTCGCGAAAAACACAGGGCAAGGAAATCAGAAAAAAACTGATGCTAATTATGTTCATTATCCACACCAGTTCTCTTTATATCTCTGATATAGATGGAGACATGATCTACCACGCATGCGCACAATCTGTACACGCTCTCGTCCATTATTTTCCCAACCCCTTCCCCACTCCTTTCTCTACCCTGCTGTTTGTGTCTGTGTGTCTATCTGCCGTTTACATAAATCGTCATTTACCTTTTTATTTATTTTTTTTTCTTTCTTTTCCTTCTCCACTTTCATACAATCCTACACGCCTCCACAAATCATGGGCTTACAAGAAATCTCTGGACACCCCCTCAGGCTAGTATCTTACCGTAAGGCTTCCTTTGGAACAATATTCAGTGACAAGAATCAGGAAGTCGGTATCCACGGAAGCCCCAATGAAACTGTTGATGTTAACATGTCTGAGATCGCCAAGCTGTAAAAATTCAATAACATGAAGATGAAACATCAGTTCTTTCCCATCAGCACAAGCCTTGCTGTCAAGAGACAAAACTACTGAAAAGTAATGCAACTACATTCTCCCCTGCTCCCTTGAGTGCATGTCGGGAGACAAGACTTTGATAGAAAGAAAAGGATGAATGAATAGAGGAAAAAAGTGAAGCTGAAAGCGAGACAGGAGACAGGAAGCAGACAGGAGACGGAGAGAAGAAAAGAGAATACAAAGTGTAAACAGACCAAAGACAAACGGGAAACATTTCAGACAAATTCTCCTATTTTAAAACTGGATGGTGAAGACTCAAAATTAAATAAGATAATGAAAGAAAGTTTATATTGTCTATGTGCGGGGTAGATATGATCAGCTCTAACTCTTGGCTCCTTTACATTCAGGTTGCGTGAGGCGGGAAGAGTGAGGCGAGGTAAACGAGAAACTCCATGAGAAGATAAGGTTTTGGAAACACAAAACTCTTCTTTCAGTAAATCGTAACTTTTTAATGGACAAAGAAAAGCCAGTGAATAAGCCAGCTGAGACCTTGTATTTTTATACGATACAATGGTTTATGCCTCTCAGGTACAGGAGTGTTCTCTTTCAAGTCTTGTTCTTCGGTATTTTTATTATTTTTATTTTTTTTTTGTTGGTTCTGTAGCTTTGCGCATCTTTGGATGTTAACAGAACAAAGATTAAAGCAAGAATTGAAGGAAAGTAAGCCAAAATCTATAAGGGAAAAATGTCCAAATGCAGAAAACATCATGACCTGAATACAACCACGACGGTCTGTTAACGAAATTATTTAAATTAACGGTCCACTCACGAGTCATTCTTTGTGTTTGACTGAAAAAAAATCCGATTTTTTAAGTATTGTGACTTAAATTCGAGCAATTTTTCATTTCCCGAAATACAAGCCTAAAATGGTGCCAACTCTGTTTTGGGAAAGGTCACGAACTTATTTTCCACGACATCATGCATGGCAGATCCCGTTATTAGTATGCGCTTGAAGTTTTCTTCAGTTGGCTGTGGCCTTCAGTGATTAGAATGTAAGAATATAAGCCTTTCAATATGTGGTTAAAAAAAGTTACAAGTTCACAACGAACTTCTGTAAAAATCTGACAGTAGCTGCAAGTGTCGTAAACTTGCTAGTAACATTGACCTTTCTGACTTGTTCGACTCAGGCCAACCAATTAGCACTTAGAATCTGTGATGGTACGAGGTAGTCAACAAAACTAATGAAAGTTAATAGAATCGTACAGAAGTCAAGCAGTCAAAGGTGAACTTTGCATCATCAACACGTTCCAGTATCAAACCGTCATTGAGAATGCGTGAGATACGAGAAGTAGACAACCATAATATACAATTGTCGGAAACATAAACTTACAGAGGTTTGATTAGTCAATCAGCTGAGGGTATCAGACCCCTACAATACTCACAAGCTTCATTTCTTTCTTAGTGTGTCGTCCAAGGTCGACTTTGCTCTTTTCGTACATCTTGAGTGCCACTGTCCGGTTCTTGTACACACCAATTTTAACAAAAACTTGTGTGTAGGAGTTCCTGGATTCAGTTGAAACCATGCTGATGCCCTTTGTGACAAAGAGAATGAATAAGAGATCGCAACTATTCAATAATAAAGCTGAACTGGCAATACTTCATTGTGAAATATTACAAATTGCTTTTTTGAAAGATAAATTAAATTCAGGCATTAGTGTAAGAAAAACGCTTTGATTGTCTTGGGGTGGAAAGAGAAAGAAATCTTGGTCCCAAAGAATTGCTTGTGACATGATTTGCTACCTTGTGGAAACTACTCGTGTCAGGGTCGAGTTTGATGAATGGGCGGGAAGTCACTTCGACCGAAAACATTTTATATGCAGGCGGTCAGACTATATATTATCTTGCTATCATATTAATTCAGTCAGGATGCCTATCTTTCTTGAATTGTTTAGGACAAACCGTATCCGATATCTCCTCTCTGTATCTTCAATCAAGCAGTATATGTCGGACTTTGTGTTGTCCTGACAATTGTAAATCTCTACTCACTGATGTCCCTGACCACCTTCCCGGCATAGCTCGAGAGAGTTCAAAACAATGTTGCTCGTGTTGCATTCCGCGAGCAGAAGTACGATAATATTACACCCTTTCCACGATGTGCACTGGCTGCTAGTCAAGGTTCGCATCGAATTCAGAACTTTACCAGACTTTGCTAATCTGTTAATCTGTCGTTCATGGCCTCACCATAATCTGTCTGTGTTTGTGTCGCCCTGCCTGCCTGACAGGTCAGTTTGCTCTCCTTACGCCCGTTTTGTCACTGTTCTACTTGCAAGACTGGAGAAATTTTCCTTTTCTGGAATCTGATTGTCTCTTCTTAAAGCGGTAAACAACTTAATTTTTTTCCCATGACCTTTTCGCACTGACCTTTTCTATGCCATATGTGAACATCCCAACGCGGCTGCCTTGACCTCCTCGGAAAAAATCTTTATTTAATTATTTTGCCAAAAGAAAAATCAATCTATATCTAAGTCTACTGAATCCCAGCAGTGCCCGTAACTCTAAACGGAACACCAGTGTTTCTTTTGCACATTTGTCAAGTATACAAGTTAAAATGTATACGCAGGTGCTCGCGGGAAGCACACAAAACGGACTGATTTGTTTTACACGGCTAAACACTGCGACTGACCACCTATTAGTCATGGCAGCAACAATTTTTGTAATCACTCAGGCCGTTCCTCTTTCTTGTCCCAGGGAAGAGGACGGAAAGTTCCCGAAGAGAATTTTCACAAAACAGAATATCCTCATCAGGATAGCAACAGCAACCATATCATCTTTCTCAATAGTTTATCTTAAAGAAACCTGTGTATGGCGCACTTCTTTGTCCGTGAAGCAAACCCCTCAGGGAAAAGGCGCTCTTTACTTACCCCACCATCGTGGTTATGTTTGTCGCCGGCAGTTCCCACGGGGCTGGCCTGTTGTCCCATCTGAATGTGTGAGGAGTCGATCTTCCACAGCAGTCCGTCAATCTCCTGTTCGTACCGCCAGTTCCTGCACAAGTCGCCAGAACACGGCCATCAGTCCCCTAGGGGAGGTCACTCAACTCATTCTATTACCGCAAAAGCGCCTGGACCACTCTGTCTCACTTCCTTTGAGCGGTCCTCATCCCTCCACCTCTCTCTTTTTCTGCACGGTGAAGACCAAGCCTGCTGGTAGACATTATCATGATAGAATAGGACGCGTCTTCGTGGGTCACCGTGCCCCCAACTCGGAAGAAGTATGTTAAATAAATGGCGCACGGGGCATCCCTGCATACAAACATCTAGTCTCCTGAAATGAGGGCTTGCTAATGTGCAGCGACTGTGTGACAACGAGATATAGAATTTATAGGCCTGTGAGACCTGACTGTCACGTGTATTTATAGTTTTGTTCTGAAGGAAGATACATTTGAAGACAGTCTGTACTTATATAGGTAATTAGGCAGACAGACGTTTGGGTAGAAAAAGCAGAATTGGTGAAGGGTACCAGTATGACTAATTCCATTTGCGAAAGAAACATCCGGTGATATTTTTATTTACAAGTATATGTGTATCCATATCAGTTAACGTGTCTCTCTCTGTGTGCCTGTGTGTGTGCGCTCGCGCGAGAAAGAATATATTCCCATTTCTTATTTCTTTGCCCATTATTATCTTATGGAAAGCGAGTGATTTTCCACAGTCTGTTTACTACCAGCCTCCAGGCAGTATTTCTACAACCTGATTTATTTTTTATATTCTGCTCTCATATTTATGCCAGTTTCGACGTGTTTACCTAACCGAAATAATGTGCCGTTCAGTGGAAATTAAATTCCCGGGTTTCGTCGGAAATGAAGCGTTCATTTTGCATTATACAAACTCCAGCAACAGTTTATCAACAACACGAGCGAGGGTGAAGTGACAATACGGAATATTCTCTGCATGGAAATAAGTGGATCTCGACCTGTTTGCAAGTGTGTGTCACAGAGGGGGACTTGAGACTACACAGTCAGCACTCCGAGGGTGGCCGAGCCGCATCTGTCGCATGACTAACAGGCTTTGATTATTTTCTTGTAGAGAGGGGGAAAGAAAGGGGGGAAGACCATTTAATTAACTGTCGCCGGCCAGAGTATCACTTCCCAATGACACGGCAAGTGGAGGGACACTGTGTGTAGGGGAATGGATGCTGAGTCTGCTATAAAGGTGAGTCTGTGGGCCGGGAGATGGGCCTGGTAGATGCCATGGGATGCTTGAAGAGCGTTGTTGTTGTTTTGTTGCAGTTGTTTGATTCTGTCCTGAAGTATGTTGTATTAAGTCTGTGCTCGTCCCTACAGGAAGCGCCATGTGTACAACGTCTGACCCGGAATGGAGGTCAGTCGTGTTTTGTTTGTTTTTACTGGGAAATTATTTTAAAATTTATTGTGTACTTTTTGTTAGTTAAATTTAGTTAATATCATTAAATATATACAGGTCTGAAAAAGAGGCAGAGTTGTGTTATGAAGAAAAGAAAGCGTAAATGTCCAGGCGTCTACGTGTACGTGAGTGTCTGTGACAGCTTGTGAATATATACATACGTGTGTGTGTGTTGTACATCTTTTATATACATGTGTGTGTGTGATTCTGCTAGTGTTCCTCTGTGGGTGTTGTAGTATTTATATTTGGGAGCGTGCGTGAACCTCGATTGCATGTCCTCTTGAGAAGCTAATTTGTCTACAATCGTAGAATACAATCGTACTTAGTGAAAGCTTTAAATCACATTTACAGCACTCTCTTCTTTATTACTTATTTCTGTTTTAGGTGATTACATTAGATTATAAAAATGTCTAGAAAATCTGGACTGGGCTCCATAAATCTTCCTTCTAGAGAAAATATTTTTTTTTGTACTGGCTAATCTGTAAAGAGAAAAATAATTGTCTTTTTATAGAGATGTTTACATAATTAAATTATAAAGGTTAAGATAATCTGAAAGACTACAACAGAAAGTCTCAAGTTGCAGGACAATCTCTTTAACTGCCCTGCCCACCATGCAATGTTTTGTATTTGATTTTTTAAATAAAGGGTCAGAGAATTAAGAAGAATCAGGATAGAGGTTGAATGCAACTCACGCCGACTAAGTGATGGCCTCATTACTCAAGAAAAAAGACAATACTACATGGTTACACTAATATATAAATAATAGTTCCATATGTTATTACTTTATTTGATGGAGAGTCGGTGGTGTCGAGAAGAACCCCAGACCGGAAGACCTCAATTTGCAAGGTATGAAGACAAGCACTGCTTTATAACTGTAATCTGTTCTCAAGCACGTGCGCCCGTCTCCGCACGTGAAAAGATTTATGCCGAACGCTTGTCACGAAAGGTGAACGGCAAGGTGGGGGTGGGGTGGGGTGGGATGGGGCGGGTGCAGCGGCTGCACATGGAGAAGAGCTGGGATGGTTTTCATCACGGGTGATGTTGGCAAAGCCGCTGCCAGCAGTTGTAACTGAAATAGCTGCAATTAAGTCTTTAGTAGCTTGACGACTGTTCGCTGTCAGAAAATATTTCTTTTGTTACCAACTTTCGAGAAAATCTGTTTCAGACATCCATTAAGCTTGATGTGACCTGAGCGTCGGCTGGAACAATTGTTTAAGAAGACGTCGATCTCCACCTGTCTGGCACAGACAGGAATGAGCCTAATATAAGACAGGAAAATGTATACTGACATTTTACTCTTTTCTTTAAAGGAATAGCAAACACAAAAATAATGTACCAACGCTACACATTGTTCTCTTTTTTCTGTCTTTGCGATGAAACAAACCAGTCATAATGTAACATCGATAACGCCCTACTGAGCATCTGTCTTCTGTCTGCTATGTGTAGTTTGTTTTTTCTCAAACCTAGTTTATGTTAACAGATGCCAGGTCCAGACATTTATCCAGGAGAGTGTTCCACAAACAGAAAGAAAAACAGAGATACAGAGACAAAGGTAGTAGACACATGAACTAACCCCTCTCCGTCATCTAAGATAGCAGATTACCTTGTTGTGACCACGTGCTACAGGACTGACAGACGCACCTGGCTTTCTTCGAGCTAAAATCGACAGAGCGTGACCGCTAACCTGAGGGCCGTCTCTATGGCCGTGCTTTCTTCTGCGAGTGCTTCCTTCCGGACCCTAAGCCTGTCTGTCACCCAAAAGCCTATTGATTGATTGGATAATCAAATCGAGATTGCTTGCCCGGATTACTTTGGATATCTGCTGCGAGATCAAATGACACCATACTTCCCCTTGAGCTCTGGCGCTTGTTGGAATCGAACATCATTATGGACGTCTTCCACTTTAAACCGACGCACCTAACAACGTCAACAGGAAGGCGGTGGTAGCCAGAAGAATGCTGCAGCAGGGCACAGGACGAAATTGGATGCTCAGCTGTCTGACAGGGTCAGCTTATCTTCGAGGACACGCTGATAGCTGTGACCATTTAGGGGACTAATCCAGCATCGACGAGCAAGGTCGACTTAACGGTATTAGGATTCGTTCTCTAAGTCACTTACATTATCACTGTGTGCATAAGAAACACGCACGCACAGACCTAACCACTAAACCCATGAAGGCACGCGTAAAACAAAGGTTGCTGGCTGACCTCACGCCGGTCGTCGCCCAGTTTCAGGATGCTAGCCACAGCCTGCGGAACTTCTCTAATGGCGTGGAAAGAGAGATCAATAAAAGGGATAAGTGCTTCCTTCGCGGAGTCTCAGCCACGTCTCATTCGTCTTCTCGCTGTGTTCGTGGGACTTCGAGATTTGGTTCTTTGGATGGCCACGTGACTGGTTAAGCTCTCGGTCAAGGTCTCAGCAAGACTAACACGCTGCTGGATGCTTCAATGGTCTGCTTGCTTCAAGTTACGGTCCAAGCGTCATCTAATGTTACGGGATTTGTTATTTTGCTTTTGTTTGTTTGTTTGTTTGTTTGTTTCTTTTTATCTTTTTTCTTTATTCTCACCATTTGAACGAGATTAATCAACCAAGACGTGAGCAGAACCGTATGGAAATAGACTCAATTGTGTTAAATAAAATGGAGGAGAACGTTGAAGACGAAATGATGTTGTAAGAGCAGCCCGTATGCATCCCTGACAATGCAAAAAAAGCTAGACCAATCTCACGATCATATTTTCAATATTTTCACTTTTTTGAAAGAAACAAGAGAAACATAAAGCAAATGAGAGATGACACAGAAACAAAACAATAAGGACAGACAAAACAGAGATAAAACACAAAAAGAATACACGTAAAACACAGAAGTTGATGTGACAGAAGATGCCCAAATGAGATACTGGAGACAGAGGCGAAAATAAAGTTAAAAGTTTCACAGAGCAATCATTCTCGTTTAGACACACGAACATACAGAAGTAGAGTGGCAAAAGAAGTAGAGTTAAGATAAGCAGCGATGAAAAGATGGAGGGGTGGGAGAAGACTTACCTATAGATCACCAGCCCGATGCCCACGACCACCAGCAGCACGCCACCCAGGACGCCGAGGACAATCTCCTTGACGTAAGCTGAAGCACGACAGGATGAGGGACTAAGCACAGCTCACACCGTCTGGCTACGTGACTGCCATGCTAAGTTCATTTTCGATTAAACCGATTCTTTTTAGATTTTCTGGTATTGAACTTAATTACAAGATTCTGACTCACATTTTCTTTCTACAAAGAGGAGGAGGAGAAAGAGAAGGAGGAGGAGGATTATGGACATACAGGGCAGAGACTCAAAAATAAAATTCTCATAATTTCTAGCGACTGACCTGTGTTTTACCTCGATTGGCCGCAATTAGGACAAATGAAGAATTTAAAAAATGGAATATTTACTAGATGCACAAATAATTTTATTAAGACTACAATTGGCAGGGCTGTTATTTCAGGTTATCTCTATCACACACACAAGTAGCCGCGCTAGTGTAATCCGATTACCTCCTCTCAAAGTCCAAAAAACGAATGAGTTCAATTCCTAAATTATCTAAACATAAATACAAGCACTTTAAATATCGAATTCATATGTGTGTTTGAAAAAGAGGTCATAACCTCATTTGGCGCTGCATTGCTAGTTTGACTCGAGGCTATGACAAGGCCTGAGAAGCATGAGCTCCAAGCCATTACAATAACTACGGTCTTAGAATTTAAGCCACCCAGCTTGTCCCTTTTCCCACTAAAAAAACAAACCTCTTCAACAACTTTACTGTAATTTCGCAATTTTCTTTTGGCCCAGCTTTTAAGCAGTCATTTCCGAACAAACCGTAGCTGCCCATTGACCTCAACTAGCATCTGGCTATTTCTGGCGCATCAATAGCAACCTCCCCTCGGCTACTACAGCAGGCATTTCAGAAATAGATGTAGATGCCTCCCCCCATACTTGTCTAGCACTGCATTCATTTCTGAATTTGCGATAACAATTTCCTTTCTGATTGTATAGCTTGCACTTGAGGTTTCTTCATGGCATCCCCCGCAGATGTCATGGAAGGAGCAAGAGGAAGCAGGGAGGGTCACGTGACATTCGTAACTGAAGGCATGACGTCACTCACTGTCCTTTGGAATGCACCGTTCACCCATGTAACCGCATTCAGGTTCAGCTACAGGAGGCTCGCCATTAATCCATGGGATGGTTTCTCCAGCAAAGAGTCTGAAACTCTTCAAACAAATGAGTTAAAAAAGATGTTAACATTAATGCCACGGGAGGTTAGGAGCTGACAGCGTCCAATACAACAGAGGGCGCTCTAAACTGATTGTCGTACAGATGGATGTGGTGCACAGCGAATGTTCAAATGAGATATATTAAATGTTGGAGTTTAGGAGACACCCAGCAGAGGCTGGAAGATTCAATAATTTAGAAGCGCTCTGGTGCTACACAGGTCTGTGGAGTCTGTGTGAATTCCCTAAGTTCTGCCATCTGCTTCTCAGTCGGACTGGAGGTCTGCCGTTTACATTTGTGTTCAGTGACGTCTGACAAGTCACACATGGCTGATCCTTAACAGTATGACCAGAAACGTCTGAACATAAATAGTGTTTTGACATTAATGCTTGGAAGAAATGAGCTTTTACTGTATTGCTTAATCTGTTTTCTGTCAATACACAAGTAAGCACACAGCATGTAAGTCATGACTGTACATATTATATTAGGGATTCTGTTGTTATGTCGGCAACAAAATTGGCTCTAAAATAGTTTTTTTTAGATCATATTACTATTATTTATGCTATTGTGTATCAATATTTAAGGACCTAATAGACAGAAATCGGTAGACAACAGAATGTTTTCTTTATCTTCTCACTCTTTTTTTCTCACGTTCTTTGTCTTCTCAATCAGTTATCATTATTATTAAAAGTCAGTTTCCAAATTATTAAAAGTCGATGTCTAGAATTAATTAAAGCAAAACAAACCACATGACAAACGAAAAATAAGGAAAAAAGGAAATAAAGACAATACTTGAACCAATATAGACGGCGCATCACATCAGACTTTTTAAGCTGCTTTTTCTGAGGAAAGTTGCTATAAGCAAGTAAGAATTTGTCTTCTACAACTAAAGGCGAGCACTTTAGCACTCACTGTCGACGGGGTAACATTTTAGAGACATCTTATGGTGGGAGGTAAACAGCTTTCATGTCTTTCTGAAAGCGGATTCTCTGTGTACCGTCTGCAAAAAGACTTCAGTGCGTGGACGCTTTCAGGGATGTTCACTAGAAAGACGACAGTACAATAATTTCATATAAGCCATCACTGTCCTGCTTCTTTCTCTGTCTGATGTTGTAGAGACGTCTTTACACCTCCATTATGCAAATAGTTTGTAAGCGCGGCTTCATATTTCCACTTCTGGGTTTTATCACTGTTTTCTGTTTCATGTCGGCGTATCTTTTAATTAAATCTCAGTTATTTAGATATTGGGTTCTTTTCTATTTGAAGAAAAGGTCAGTCGAGTGTGTTATTAGGATATCATCTAGTTTGTCAGAGAATCCGGTTGCGTTCCCAAGACACGTGGATCATTAATAAACCCTCGGCGCTGCATGAAGTGAGGAGGTTTCAGTCGCTTGAGGAGGCAGGCGAGGACTTGAGGTAGCTCGCGGCTGACATGGATGGCGCGCAGGTGTGGCTCATCGTAACCAAGGCTGATAAAAGACCTTGCTGATAACAGGATTTGATGAGGACGGGGGGTGAAGCAGCCCACGGTACCAGACAGTCACGTGATGAACTGTTTTCCGGCCACTACGCGCCGCCTCACACCACAACTGTGCGTCAGATGTTTGGACAGCATCACGTCACGTGACAGCGTTACGTCACATTGGCGCGGCATGCTGCGATCTTCCAGCGCATGTCACAAAGCCGAGAGTTTGTTCACTTCACCATGTCTGCTCACTATGGTTGAGCATCCCGTTAAATGTCTTATCGTCAAAGTTCATACAGAATTTTGGACCTTACCTCCCTCCATCCTTAAAATCCAAGAAGACTAAATTGAAATTTACCTTGAGAGACGCTTTAGTGAGTGAATGATCTGATTGATGAATGAAACATCATTTACACGGCTTTCACTGAATGTGTGACATGTACATCGCTAGTAAACACCAACTAATATGAGAAAAATAACTGTCACGACATAAACACATAGTGCACGCACGGACCCCTACACACACACAGAGCTACAACGAGGTATACTAAGGTCCTTACTGGCAAATCCCCGATGATGTCATCGCAAAATCAGCCACTGGCACCATGGAGTAGGAGTAGGACTGTTGAGACAGACTCTTGAAGGCGAGCAGCGTGAAGTTGCCCTCTGCATTGCCGTTGTCGTCTAGCCTTGTATCGTAGCCCAGAACACCTGCACACAGCTCATGATTATACATGGCAGGCTAGTCATCACATGTAGCATCAACATCTCATTATAACATACCACGATAGTGTGGACTACAAAAAGCCGTTATCGGTTTCTATCAAAACAGCGTTTCTCGGTAACAGTCCTCCTCTTCTAGGAATATTGTACAAAGGTTCATCAATGTAATACAGAAACTGAAAGAAATGAGGAGTGCTCACTCTTGTAGGCCTTTCCTCGAATCTCATTGATGATGGCGGTGCCGTTACGCGGATGTCCAGAACTCCTTATAACCGCCGACACCGCGTTGCATACAGGTACACAGCATCAAACAAGTAAGCAGCATAGTCTGTCACCTGTCAGCAGAAACATGACACAAGTAAATCAACAAACAAAAGTCACCCTGACTTTACTTTATCAACCCACAATGGAAGGTGTTGAATGTAGAGCCAGGATTGATGACCCCACACAACCGTCCCCACCCGGGTGTTTGATAGGTCTGTAAACATTCAAACTGTGTTCGAAATACCATTCGTATTTTCGGAGCACACAAAATGCAGGGGGAATGTAACACAAAGACAAAGAAATTTGAGATTATACTGTCACGATTTCTGTTACATACATTGCATTACTTCGGTCGATACAATGCAATAACTTGCCTGTCAGAAAAATGATTTTCGATCAGCAAATGACAAATGTATGTATTTGTTCATTGTGATGTAGTCCTACTTTTTAAAAAAATTTCACTTAGCTGAAGATCTATCCCAGCGTATTCAGCATTGCACTAATACTAGAACATTTTACTTTTTGTTGTCGTTCAGTAGTGTGTGTTCTGACAAATGGGTGGGTGGGTTATATAATGCATTCCAGCTTAGGTAGCACAAATAAACTGTCATTTATTTCTTACTAAATTGTTATAGTATTCCTAAATAGCACGACAAATTACTATTTTAATATGTATCTAAACTATTTCACCTGCATCATATAATCTAGACCTTGTTTTCTTCTTGTTTTTGCACTCTTCATAGATTGCTTTATACACAGTCATTTAACGGTCATCTTCCCCCTGTCTTATATATTGTCTTCGAGATGCTGGCTACAATGTCAAAGAATGTGCAAATGCTAGAGTTAAAATTTGAAGCTAGTACTCAAAACTTTTGTGTAAGCGCCTTTTCACTCCTACATTCATCCCTTGTGGACAATGCAGCCGCAGTCACTACAAAACAAACAAACAAACAACAAACAAGCATACAAATAAACAAACACTAACAAAAAAAGCTAAAACAGAAAACCACAAATGCTCGAACCAAAGACAAATGTCAATTAAAACCAATTAAAACTTACCAGTTTCGTTTTGTTGAAGGGGTTAGGGAACTGAAAAGGCGGCTGCGCATTGTAGTAGAGAACTTTTTCATGGAAGAAGCTGGTCTTGTCGGAGTTGGCCACAGCTGTGGGTGTGATCACCAGAAGTGCCCGCTCGCCATTGGGAAACATCAATTCTTCATTCTTATCGAAGGAACCTATGTAGTATATGTAGTGTTATTAGTGTTATCAGTGCTTCATAACACAATAGCTAACAGCACATTGATACATTCATGAGTTCCTTGGCTATTTAAGGGAAGCAGAACAAAGGCAATGGAAGACTTATCTTTGAGTGATTGCTCGCGACCCAAGATGCAATTAGTTTCAGTGAAAGCCAGTGAAAACTAGAATAGAACCAAAGGTGACGAACGTTTAAAATATCTCAGGGGGTCGTTGTGCACGGTCCGTGAGCGATGGTCGATGAAAATAAGGATGTAGTCGCCAGTGTGCAGCAGACTGCGGTCGTTCAGGTTGGTCATCATGTCTATCATTGCGTTGGTCTGACCCAGGAACACATACACTGCAAGCCAGGCAAATGTTGAGTTCAGAAAGCTGTGAATTTTCCATGATTTTTCTTATATATTTCCCATATACTTCCAATATATATTTACATGTACAATAAAACGATATTCAACTAAACGGGTTAGTCCAAAGTTGGGACAAAGCTACGAGTCCATTTCGGGAATGAAGACGTTCCTGTATGGTTAAAGTCTGTTATATTAGCATCTTTAGAATCACCAGGAGTCCACAAGCTCATCGGATTTTTAGCCGGAAGAACGAATCGTAACGGTTCGTAGGAGGCAGTGATTTTTTTTTAAACTTTGCACCAAATGGTGTGTCTGATTTTCTTGGGCGAAAAAACATGATTAAAATCGATGTTTAGTCCTTTCAGAAAATGTTCATTAGCAGGAAAAGCACTGAATTCCGTTAGTCTCAAATTGCTGTCAAGAGATTTATCGATATCGGTGCACCCCTTTGCCTAGGATGTAATTTAAATCAAGAAGAAAAATAATGATTTAATGATTAATAGGACCGATAATTGCCAGTTAGAGACTGTCACGGACCAGTTCATGCTGCATCTCCTTTTGGGGTCGAAATAGAGAAGTGCAATACACACTTTAAAGAACTTCTAAAACTTCTAAAATGCCTAATGAAATTAGTATAGACTATATTTTTTACTTCTGAATGAGACGAGCTTAATGCAAGGTACACACAAAAACAAAGCACACTGACAAAGGCAAACACACACAGTCACACCCACACCCACACATGCATAGGATATTTCAAAGGGTAATGTAAGACCGAAAGTACGAGTCTAGAACTTTCTCTTGCAATGAGTGAAATAAATAAACAAAGGAATATCCCAGTATACCTCGCGTGGTAAGGTATGTCTCCTGCACGATGCGTGGAAACGGGTTGCCCGCTATCAAGGTGGTGTGCGGTTCTTTGAAGTCTATCACGTGGTTGACGGTGAGGTTGTACTCCTCGGACAGCTGCAGCAACTTTTCTTCACGCTCTGCTGAGGATGAGAGGATCCTGCGATGAGCGAATAGCGAGTCCAGTTGAAGTGCAGCAGCAGGGACAGGATGGAGGTGGTCACCTGGGCAGCCGGGGGGCGCGTGCGTGCGAACGTGGGGAAGTTGTCCTTGTCGCTTGCTTCGTCGTCAGCGCATTTCTTTAAAAAATAAACAAACAAACAGACTGCAGAACAATCACTGCCATGTCACCTGATAGCATTTGATCTGACATGTTGCTTTATTGCAAAAGTCGGAAAGTTTTCATTGTGAAGAGAAAATAATTCACAAGTGATTACACAATGCATGCTAGAGAGAAACAAAGAAAGGGAGAAATAATTGAACAAATTTCAATACAGTAAACTGTAAAAACATTTTCAATTTAGGAAGGTTATCTATAAATAATTTTATTCACACATAAAGTGATTTTTATTTAATTGAACAAACAGTAGTGCAACGATCACTTTTTTTTTATCTATCATCGGATGTAAAGAAAGGCCTGTTTAGATTGTTTTCTAAATGTGGAGTTATGTGGGTACTTCTAGATAATGTTCTTTCTCCCTTTAATATCTTGCCCTCTTTCTGTTTCTGTTTTCTTAAGAGTAATATGATAAAGAATGTTAATATGAATCATTCTTACTCAGACACATTCAAAATGCTTCCTGCGATTAACGAGTTGTGTACTGCGTCACGTTTGTACACCATTCACAACATTGTCAGCCGTCAACAAACAGAGAGTGAGCGACAGTTCGGGTTATTCGTAAAGTCTGTATTTCTCGTGCTAAAGTAGAAATTTTTCAAAGCACGAGAAATGCAGACTGTCAGCGTCCGAATAATCCCAACTGTCGCTCGTTGTCTCTCTCTGATTGGTGTTGACTGTAGTAAATGTTGTGAATGGTGCAGTACAGTGAGTACACTGTTTGGTGTTGACTGCAGCCAATGTTGTGAATGGTGTACCAACGTGACGTAGTACGCTGGTATCAACGCTCGTTGATCTCAGATGTGAATCGTAGGGGATAATTAATTGAGGCTGAAATTTTCAGATTAGCTTTATATCGCCTATATCTACTGATATAAAAAAATCTCAAATCGTTCAGGTTGGTCTTTAAGCGGAAACGCCAACAGCACAATGTATCAGGGCCTGAACATTTGAAGCAACCGATATTCTTAGAGGCTGCTTGGAGGCCACTGATTGAATTTGTTCTTCACTAGCTGTGGAGCCAACCAGGACCAGCAGACACAATTACATCTTACATCACCGTCTGTGACGAGTCTGTCATCCCTACCAAGCAGATCTGCAGCTATCCGAATAGCAAACACTGTCTCAATGAAGAGAAGATAGTTTTTATGCAGGGAGGTAAACATAAAATGAAAGAAAAGGAAAAATTCAGAGCAAAGGCAAAAGCATCTAGGATAGAATACAGAAGAGCATAGCGAGAGCAACGCAAGGGGGCATGGAGGGCCTTCAACACATGGTGGGTGAGGATTAAAGAAACAAAAAGTAAGGTGTGGTGTCATCAGAATTCTCTCTCACGTTATTCCTCGTGAAGCTCGTGGACCTGACAACGAGAAAGGCAAGGTTCTAAAGGAGCGTGATAACACCAGTCTTTACTGGACTTTTGAAGCTTTTCCTCGACTCTCATAGTTTCCCACGTTTATGGTGCACATCAACAATGATGCGGAAACCAGAGAAGCCGAATGCTACAGACTTCAAAGATGTTCGACCTGTGGCTCTCCGTCTGTCGTGGTCGAGTGTTTGGAGAGGGTTGTGGGAAGCTGAACCTCCACCGTGGCTGATCGCAAGGATCTTCTGCACTTTGCCTACAGGCACGTAGGGGAGTGTCGATGCCATTCTCACCTTTTAGATGCCCTCCTACAACACGTGGACGCCTCTGTTCCGGTCCTGTTTATGGATTGTTCAAGCACCTTTAACACGGTCTAGCCACGTCTTGTAAAGTGCCTACTTGATCTCAAAGTAAAAGCCAGTATAGCTTTATGCATTAAATCATTCCTGAAAGACCCACCCTCTGGTGAAATTCTAGGAAAGAGCAGATCCTCGACGCTGGAACTTCTCAGGGGAATGTGCATTCCCCATCCTATTCTATATAATAAACTAATGGGATTATCATTAAAAAAGGTATCCTCAAACTTGTGAAATATACAGATGACATGGTTCTTGTGACCTGCCTCAAAGATGAGCAGTTCCTGTCACAGTACCTGGCCTTCGTGTGGGAACTGGAGGACTGGCTTGACCGCAACGTTGAAAAAACGGAAGATATGGATTTTGGGAGAGCACATAGGGGCATAGATGGCACTACCCTCTCTCCATACCAATTCAAATCAAAAGACAGCAGGTACTGAGGGCTTACAGTTTTAAGTACCTTGGTACAGTGATAAACAGAAGGCTCTCTTTTAGTGATCACGTGGACCAAGTGTACAGAGGCCAAGCAAAGACTGGACCTTTTGAGAAAACTCCGCAGCTTCAATGTCAGAATTAGCCGATACAATTTTCAATGTCACAATATTATAATTAGACAAAAGATATGAAAACTTTGAACATGTAATTAAATGTAAAAGTTGGATTGTTAGTGGGAGCATAGATAAAAAAACAGGTGAACGAAATGTGTTCTTTCACATTCTATTTTTCGTGCTGTACACTAACATCAGTTATAGAATAATAACCATGCTACTAGGGTCTTCTGCCATGACTCCACCAGTTTATAAAATTAGGTTTGATTCCCTGGGTCATCATGAAAAATTAAATTATAGATACACTGCAGTTAGATGATTTCCGAAAAATAGTTGCACAATTCTTTACTACGACTTCATCCCCTGGGATCATATATATATAAAAATAGCAAATGTGACAGTAAGAAAGGATTTTTTGCTTTTGTAGAGGGTGACTTTTCTGCTGTGCCAATAACTCATGCTACAAGTAGGAGTCTGCACTTTGAAATGAAAATATATTCACAAACGATTAAATAAATGTTTCCGTAGGTAGTTCTTAGAAAGACACATGAGACTTGACAATAACAATATTAAGATTTGCTGTTTACTATTTGCAAGCCTACCATTATTTGTAAATTAATGTCTTTACAAATGTGACACACAAAGGCCTTCTTTCCACATATTATTAAAAATTTTTAAACTTTATTTAAATTATTATTCTTGTACAGTTAGTCAAGTCTGCTTGTGTGTTGGAATTTTAGTTCTTTTAAAGTGACTAACTGAAAAAAGTTTTCAAAAACTACCATACACTCAACACAATACATTAAAAGCTGTCATTGTCTCCTTAAATTTTAAAGTTCAAAGGGAAAAAATAGCTTACCTTTACCCTTACTCTCATCTTTGGAATATAGGACCTACACTCCCTGCCTCTGGGCCACTCATACCAAACTACAATTTCTTCTGCGGGTGCCAGTGACTATCATCAACTGCCCCAAATGACATTTCGCAACCGAAGCTTCTCAGCAACTTTTATGTCTAGAGCTGCAAATAACAGTAAAGCATAAAGGGTAGTGGTGATGAACTGTTGGTTCCATGACAGTAATACCTACGATATTACCACAGGGTGCAGACAGTAACAGTCATGTTATTACCACCAACCCTTTCCCAGCCGCTTTCATCAGCCGTTATCGGCGGCGATACGAGGCTGGCCTGTGGTCCCAGACTCTTAGACCCTGTCTCATGAATCTAGGTTGCCCTTTGTTTAGGACCGCGAGCTGTCCCCCCGTATTGACAATGACTTTCTTTTCCTAACGAATTCACGCAAAATGCATCGCCTGCTGTCTGCTATATTTCCTTAGTTACCTTGATAGCTGCCTCGACTCAAACCTATCCATTCCCTCCCTACTTGTGAGGTTGAAGGTGGTTCTACTGAGTCAAATAGCGTGTATAAATTTACAATAGTCTTATGAGGAATTACTCCAACAAATTTAAGTTAACACTTTTCTGTAACATTTCCTTGAAGTAATTCAAGAGTAAGAAATTCTTAAACATGCCAAGTAAAAATTTCCGGTAGGGTTTACTGATGTGGAACCAGAGCTTATTATATATATAGGTTTGGAGGTGGAGTGAACCAATATATTTCATTTCGCTACCTTAACTCTGTCCAGCCTCGGTAGCCTCCCCGTGCCATTTGCCTGTCTGCCTGCACGTCTGCCTCCAGTAATAATTTGTTTCCCACACACCATAGTGTGCCTGTTTCTAGAAAACTCTCTTGGTGTCCTGCTCCTCCTGCATCCACAGACACTTTACACTGTGGAATGGCGAGCATCTTGCTTTGTTTTCCTTTATGTTTACCCGGGAAAATAATGGAACTGAGTACACGCCATAGGCTACGAATGTCATCTGTTTCAAGACAACTGAATGAAGGGAGACTAGAGCATGCCAGAGGAATTGAGAGAGAGAGAATAAGAAAGAGAAAGAACTAGCTCGACTTTCACTTGCTCGTCGCCTTAACATCTAATGAGAACCTTTGGAAACGGTTTGCTGTGTTGGGCCTTGCTGTCTGTCTTCTACTCAAAATTGTATAGTTTAGAGTTGCTAAGTTCGTTCATTCACTTTGTATCCCGACACCTTCCGGAGATTGCGGATCGGGTGGAGGTGTAGCATCTCCCCACCCACAACCACCACTGGCAGGGAGGGAAAGACAAGCCGAACTGAGAATGAGCGAGAGCAAACCCTTATTTTTTTTTTAACTTCCTGTTTTGTTTGGTGGGTCAAAAAAAAAAAAATCAACTTAACATGTTATCTCCTAGTTCGAAACACTCGGTGGCGTTACTGCCTACAGGTGAGATACTCATTGAGCCCAGAGTTTGTTGTGTCAAGAGGTCATGACCCAGAAGGAGTCTGTGTGCGAGATCCTCCAAGACAAAAGTATCTGCACTTGAAGTTGCAGCAAATGGTGCTTCGACTGTGGAGGCTATGAACTCACAATTGAGCATCCCCCATCTATGGTCATGGCACTAAGGACTGTGGTTACAAACAACTCTTCTAAACTGCAGCAGAGTTAATTGTGATAAATGAACACAGAAGGACGGTGGAAGTCTATTCTATGTTTAGGCCTCAGAATACCTTCAAGCGCAGCGGAAACAATAGTAAAGTTTTTTTATTCACAACAGTTGAACCTTTAATTGAAAAGTAATTTAGTAAATAACAACTCATAAACAGAAGGGCATTGTAATTTTTAGTCTGAGAAGAATTTGCTCCACAGCTCCTGCAAAGTGCATTTGTGAGCCCTTGCTACACGACTGATAATTTATCTGACATTCGTAGTCCTTTCCTCCAGCAGGTCTAACAGTTCACTGCCATTTTCAAAGTCCTTTGCAATAGGATATGCAACTGATTACTGCTCCATCCTAGATGTCTTCCGAACACTTGGTACAGAACGTGTAACTGATTACTCAGGTCCTGTGTGGGATCAGCTTTTGTCTTCATCTTTATCAGCGATTTTTTCAAATACTACTGCCTTGGACGATAAATTAAGAAACTACATCGAGTTTTTTTAAAAATTAGTTTTGTATAATATCGTCATTTTATCGTCCTTTACAGAAACAGCTCAATTAACATTCGGTTTCTACATTATATTTGTTCCTATAAGCAGCTGAATTATTTGCAGGTCTGATATATTCCCAGTATTAGCTAACTTATTGACGAATGGTCATAGTGGCATTACCGTCTCCTTTATAACTTTTGTGATTGAATGCACGACAGGAAAGTAATTACACCGATTACCTCGTCTGCTCCTGTGTCACGAGAGGTTTTGAAATCGTGATAATGGAAATAATTGAGCTGTGATTTATGAGACTTACGAGAGTTACTCGGTGCAGAGGAATTTTTGAGGCAGAAATGTTAAATGTTCCTCTGTCATAAACATTCATGTATACCTCTTAAATTTCGCAATCAGCTACAAACATTGGTTTACTGTATGTAAACTTTGCAAGAGGTAAAGCTTTGGTATCGGTGGACAGACAGCAGTCCACCTATACACCTCCAATGTCAAGGGAGGTTCTCGGCTCCAGACACAGGTTTCTAGTCCAAAAGAGAAACCGGAAGATTGGATGGTGAGGGGAAGACGAGGAGCGAGAGAGAAACGGTTTGCTGAAAGGCAAGCCAGCATGGGGGCCCAGAGTGATAAGAAAACGTCAGATCTGATGGATACCGACTCGCCTGTCAGTCGTGGACACAAAAGTTTTGGCCCAGCAGCCGCATACTGGCTGACAAACAAGTAGTATCACCTCGCAGCAATTAGCGGTATTGTTGCTTTGCGCGAAGATGGAAAGGAGGTGAGTCCTCATCACCTTCTGTATGCAGCGTTTGAAGTCTTTCCAAGTTTAGCTCGCTATTTCCTCCGAGACAGAAGTGCATTGTTTTCTTGAGATACTTAAAAGTGCAAGAAAACAAGAACATGTCTTCACTCCACCTACTCCATTTTATTTTTGTACGTGTCCGGTAACATCCGGAATCTCGAGTTTGTTATCTCTGTGTTGCTTCTCTAATCAACCTAGGCTGGGCTATTTTTAGTTATGCTTCTCTTTTCTTTACTTTCTCAACAATGGCTAATTTGGTGGTGGAGTTAAGTTTCAGATTTATTATTTACTCTTGTACCGCACTTTCTTTTGGTCGTTTTGTTTTGCCATGTGAAAGAAATAGAAGGAAAGAGCGAGAGAAAAAAAACACAAACCAAAACAGAGACGAAGCTCGACAGGTTAAATGAACAAAGAAAGAAAGAAAAATAAAATTTTAAGTATTTATGCATTGCCTTTGATTAATTTTTCGTTTTTCTTGTCCACAAGCGCTATGCTATATAAATATAACGCTCTTATTTCCAACAACAAAAGTATTATTGGTTAGGTAGAAGAGTAGATGCCTCTAGTTCATAAATATATGTTGAGAAAAAAATATATATACTGGATGACCGCTCTCTTCCAAAATGTCACGAGCTCGAGGTCACAATGCAATAAAGTGTGCTTTCCTACTTCTCTCCTTCTTTACGCAACGTGCTTCGTGTATGCAAAACATCAAAGGAGAATCGTTAGCGATGGCTCTCGTCCCTGGAATGAAGAGAAATGAAATGTGACAGGCGTAAGGCCTCTTCACGAAGTGTGTCTGGCTCAATTTTCCACCTCCCTGAGGTTTGGAAACTTCTTCGGCCGACCTCGCAACACCTCGGGTATTTCTGTGCAGATCTCGCGCGCGATAACTGACGTTCAAATACCGCGCAAGACACTCGATGGCCACGGTGGAAGAGCTTTGCATATCTTCGGGTACATTTTCATTAATCATGTCAAAGGAAGTGTAAGCTAAACATTAGACATGCATGTACATAGGCAGTGGGAAGAGATTAGTATACATATACGTATTCCTGACAAGCAGAAACCTCCAGAAGCATTGGCCATTCTATATTAATATCGTACAACCGTAATAACCGAGGATACAGAAGGGGAAAAAAAGATGGATGGAGTAATGCCGTATGAGCACGGAGGGAGACTTACAAATCACGCAAACTTTGTGTACAGGCTCAGCCAGATCCGTTGGAGCTACGGTGCATAATGCGGGGCTTTGCGGGGTGGCGTGCCGTACCCAAGCCAGACGAGGGCAAAGCTTGCTTAGCGTCCACAAGAGACAGAAGGGGATTGTAGCCACCATCTGTATCTCTCTAGCCGCGAGTGGTCCTATAGGCACGTGTGATGGCAGAGCCCTAGATAAATAATAAATAAACATTGACCAAGAAGACTGATTATAATCGGTCGCAGACGAATTAGCGTGGGTACGACAGAATTTCAACACTGCGCCGTCAGATGATTTGAGAATCAGCGCGGTGAACACGTTTTGGCGCAAAGAAAATCATCATCATCGTCATCATCATCACCATCACCATCACCATCACCATCACCATCATCATCCATCATCCATCATCCATCATCCATCATCATCATCATCATGTAGGATTTGAGAAACGGTCCAAACTACTTCTTGGAGGACCAAAAGCAAACAGCGTAGGATAATGGAATCGATGGGCTAATTATTTGAAAAGGAGATAAAATAGTGTGACAAATAGCATCAATGCATGAAGCGATGCGCAAATATTGCATAAAAATGGCCGCCAGATGGCGCAAATAGCGTTGAGCTAGTTTTCTTAAGTCAGAAATGACTCCTTGAAAAAGTCAGTTTTAAAAATAAGAAGAATTGAGTTTGTTTGAATGCATCAGTAAAATCATTTCTTAGAATGGTTGGTAGTTCTTTAGTATAAAAGTTCCATAAAGTCTGTAATCTGCAAACTCTTGCCTTCTTTAAGAAGGACAATTCAATAATTAAAAAAATGCAAGAAATTGTTTTTTTCTGAAAAGACATCTCAGAGCGTTTACATGTTTTGTAGATGGCAACTTTTGTGGAAAACAAAACACTACTCGTAACAGTCAGTAGGGGAAGAGAAGAAGAAAACATTGATTGCCTCTCCACTCGTTTCCAGAGTAAATGTCTACGCCATACATTTTCTGTTCAGTAACAGAATCACGAAAGCCCCGTTCGACTCGGACAGTAGTATTTCAAAGCGTGCGAGGAAGTCACACATTAACAGTCACGAGAGTCGAACCCTTCACAAGTAAGTCGGAGGTAATTACAGTCCTTTCCTCGGGCAAGTTTATACCTGTGGGCGTGTTTGGGGTCAAAACCCTCAATGTCCAAATAAAAACTGTTAATGTCAAGTTATCTACACAATCTTAGCTTTCTTGCTTACCTAACTCTGTTACACAAGAATATATTTTGTGTCAGTTAGGCTGACATTTATGTTTCAGCGCCAGACTCCTTCACAAGGATTTCGCTCATCCTGACACCTGACACTGTCTGCTGTTCTGGAATCGTCCGATGTCAGACATGTCGACAAGAAGCCTGCTCCCCAAGGTTTCCTTGTCAGTTTGAAAACATTGCCGTTACAAGATGGCGGCTAGGCAGTTGGCAAGATGCTGACAACATGGTGTTGGTTGTGGGCTGCGACGGATTTCTCTGTTTTCGTGGTGCCTGAGCGCGTGAAAGTCTAACGACAGAAGCTTAACGACTTCTGAAGTATCCTGTAACGGTGGCTGCGCTGGCAACAGGTGAGGTTTACGCTCGTCTTGGAAACCAAGATAAAATCTAAGAGGCTTGGCTTGGCTTGTAATAGGTTATCATCGCGTCTTAATGAAGCACTGAGAAAAACATTGACATAAAAGAACAAAAATGTTTAAACGAACGCGGTCTTGCGCATGCGCTCCCACACATACACGTGCGCGCACTCTCCTGAAAGCTCAGGGGATAAAGACAAAACAGCATGAGACTACTTATCCAAAGTGGAGATTTTTCCAACATTTACTAAATATATACTTGTGCTTTTTTTTTCTTCTTCTTTTTTTTTTTTGCGAGAACCCGAGCAGTCACACGACAATCTACTCCCCTTCAACACCTATGTTCACAAAAGCCAAACAGCGGAGTCACACACACAGAGGTCGACATCGTCAGTGTGAAGAACGTACCTTACGGGATAGAAAGAACACATTCAAGCACATGACAGGAATCTCTCCTCTGCTGCCAAGTTTGGAGAATTATGCATGCATGTGACCTTTACCCCAAGGCGAGGTTCGACCACTTCCACTTTGATGTCGGCTGTTGACACGCGTAGCTGTCTTCCATCATGTAGGCTCATTCCATAATAAATCGTTGACATTTCTGTGCACCTTAGTGAGCGGTTCGCAAACAAGTGTTTATCATTATTCTTTCATGAATTTCCGAAGGATAAACAAATAAAATTTTTTTCTGGTAAAATTTGGTTGGACTTAGGATTTCATTTGTGAATGTACAAGCATGTGTGGTATGTGTGTAGATACTTTGAAAGTGCCATGACTTCCTCCAGTGCCATGAAAGTATGTTTGTATTAAATAATGTATTAATGATAATAATAAATGTTCTTTTCCTGTACAACCACAAACAGAAAAATATAAATAAAAAGAAACACACCTAAACATATTTCAGGCTGGATCTTCACAGACGGCGCGTGCGTGGATCGTATGGCTTGCTGTCACTTGTATTTTGGAGAGACATTTGTAGGTGCAGCTGTAGTCTCGCGTGTGTAGAGCTTTCTGCAGGTGTAGAATGTGGACAGCAGGTAGTGTGTGTGTGGAGAGGGAATTGTCAGGCAGGTCGTGAATTTACCGACAACTAAACTCCACTTTATATTATGTTTCTAAGTCATGCCGAAGATTCCTCGCCCTCAAAATTAGTCTGTTCGTCTGCGTGTCTTATTGTATTTATTTATTATTATTTTTTTAATATTAATGTCTGTCAGTTCTTTTGATCTGTATTTTTTACTTCCTTTCTCTATGCATGTATTTATATCTGTGCATGCTTTGCTGCTTTTGCTGTTTCGGGATTCTATTCATCATAGAAATAAGAAAAGTAATCAGAAGGAGCACCAATTATCTCCCCTGAAGAGGATCACTTCAACCCTAGCAAGTGCTTGCGCAGTCTTCATTGCTTTCTCTCAGCGGAAGGAAAGATAAAACGAAACAGATGTGTAAGTTATTGTGCTCTTGGTTTTCTTGATTATCGCGTGATTGAATAGCTGACTGCTCCACAGACTTAGCGGACTGTTCTCAGCTGCCAGCTACACACGGAGCACGCTGCTAAATTTAGCCTGCAATTGTAAGGAGACCGAATATTTCCACTGGGAAATAACTTGAAGGTAATATTGTAATGCCTCTAATATCTCTCAGTCAGTTCTAATTCACACAGTTTAGTAGAAACTTTGTTATGAATGTTAAATTCTACAAGGCTTTTTTAAAAAAAAATCCGTACATAAATATTTAAGTTAAATGTTCTATTTGTCTGGATAATAAGGTCGTGTAACAATTAAGTCTACAGTAGAGAAGCCATTCTAGGAGATTATGTGGCTTAACCATTTTTTCCAGGAACACGCAGACATTTAATTGAGCACTTACTTGTAATTTATGTTAAAGGATTTCAAACTTCAAACTCAACCGTCCTATTTATTTGTTGAACGCATTTCCTGTTGTTTTCTGCCTCTTGTTGTGTAAACTAGAAGTGGGGTAGCTACCTCCCCGAGGTGTGAGCTCTGACACGCGCCGGTCTTATCAGTGGATCTCGCATTATCTGCCCTTGTTTGCAGCCTGACGGATGCGTTTTTGTGTGCGACATGTCGTGAAGGGTATGCAGGGTCCTTTCATCGCTGCACTTTATCAGATAATGCTTTCCCCACCTTCCTACCACACAGATGGAACTTGTGTCTGTTTCTGAGCCAACGAGTTTAACATTTTTGTTTTACTTTCTTTCTTCCACGGAATAGATACTACACTGAATGCTTCTTTTATCATCTTCTAGGTGTCTGGATCTTAGTGAACTTTATTGCAGAAGTGTAGGCATCATTGTTGCTTGAGAATTTTCACAGGGCTTAATTCTGTCTTTCTCGTGATCTAGCACCAAATGTCAGACAGCCACCATCCCAAACTTGTAATTTCAAACTCCCTCTCGCTCCCTTGTACACTCGTGTTAGGAATAGTACTGCAACACGCATGTCTAGACACTTACCCAGGAACCTTTATCTTGTAGTCTACATACCACCCTGTGGTTTAAGCTAAAGCAACACTTGCTGAGAAGCCTTCATCTTGTGGTTTACATATGTTCATTCTTTGGCATCCACTCTCTAGCAGTGTATGTAATTAAAACACGAGCGATCAGCAAATGAGTAAATTTGGAAAGTATGAAAGGAGTACGGGTAGAACAAGGATGTTAAACAGTACACTGTGAAAACATACATAAGTAACATACCTGGCAAATCTACACCATGCGTTTCTTCTTCTTTTTTTTGTTATTATTATTGATACATACACTCACATGTAGGGTATGAGGGACAAAAAAGAACTATTGACAGTTTCTTTGGTTCTTTCTATCTCCCTCCCGCTGAGTTAACTGAACCAGGGGGTGTTTCTCCCAGACCTTATTCTATTTTTAAGCTAAATAACTCTTCAGAATTGTCTTCAACGACGTTTGTCTGGCATCATTTTTCCTCTGTTTATATAAATCTGCACGACCTTTTTTACCCGATACATCACAAGTATATATGCAATCAGCAAGCAGTTTGAGACCTCTAGCAGACGACAAAAAAGTGTGACACTAGATAACTTTCTGGCATTATTTCTGGCTATTTCTTTTTCCACCGTGGTTCATGGAATCCAGAAAACAATTTTTTACTCCAGTGTGTGACAAACGGTGGAGAAATCTGGTCTGTTAAATGACAGAGGTTAAAAGGTGAAGAAGGAAGAGGGATTTTTATAATGTTTGAAGTGTTTTTAATTGTTTATGCATGACATGTCAGATATTGTCTATAAATATAAGAGCATTTAGGGTGCAGCAGTTTATGTAAACAATGTAGTTCTTAAATATTTACATAAAGTAGAAAGGTCACAGCGCAAAATGTTTCTGTCGAGAGACTGACTTCTGGGAAGTCTTCCAACCGTGGATCTGTTATCAATTTTGGACGACATGTCATCCGTTAAGGCAGCAAGCTTTTTCAGTTCGGTAACTGTCATTTGTAGTGTCAGTGTAGTAGTGATGCTATCAAGTACTGTTGAAGGTATACACTGTCTTTGATCTGGCAACCTATATAAAGATGTTGATGACAGCGACGCCAGAACATTGTATCCCCCACCACCTATTTCTCCACCACCCCGACAATCTCTCACACTTCACTTCTGGTATTTGTCTCTCATCCAAACAATCCCAAGAATCATGTTATCATAATTTAAGTGACTGTAGATGTGACTTGTTTCATCTTTTTGTATTATTTTTCAGACACAGAGGACAATAAGTCTCTCTTTTTTTTTTAGCAAAGTAAGAACTTCCTAAGTACTTAGTAAGCAAACCATTCTTCCTTTCTTTTCAATTATCCAATCTCTTCTGTCAGCTTTGGAAGTGGCAGCACACAATGACACGGAAGAGTTAGAAATTTGTTTCCTGCTAAATATTGCTAACCCTTACTGACAGTTCTGAGTATTCTCTTTCCTATTGTTTCCTAGATTCTGAAAACAGACCCCAGGCTCTCACACAGTATGGAAAGGTTTCTTAAACATGGACAATGCTTCACAGGCTGAGCAGGTGTAACTGTACTCAAGTTTCAAAAGATCCGCGTATCGTCTTCATCTTCATCATCTCAATACGTAAGTGTTGAGTTGTTGAAGCAGAGTTCTGGATTTCAAAAGCCTGACTGTTTCCAGCCATTTTCGACACAAAAATAGACGAGCCCAGCATATCTAGAAGATGGAAATAACCGAGATGCTGAAATACGATCCTCTGTAGCTTCCCTTATAGAAACCTGGACATTTAAGGTCACCTGAATAATAAAAAGTTTACTTGAAAACAGAAGTATGATAAAAGTGTATAACATTCTTCTCCTACAAGTTTCTTGTGTCTACCTCGTAAATACAACGATGATTTTATAAACCATAGGACGTTGCTTTTAAGTTTCCATTGCATGTCAAGGTCCTAAAGCTTAGGTCAAGGCAGCACCGAAATAAGATAGCCTGCAGCTTCATCCTCTGAATATTCATCCCCGTGAAAGGATGGCCAAAGATTACGTAAATGAGGAAAGTTGATATGAAATCGTCTCTGTGAACACGGTGCTCGTTAGGAAAGATTGATGATCCAAATATGGCGCCGACAGGAAGTTTCCTAAAAAAGGCTAGCTTTATTTCTTGAAGGTGCTTTCCCTGAACGAAAGCAAACTTCATATTCTTGTGGGGACATAAATTTTAAAACCTTGTGCTCATTAAAAGGAAATTTTTTGTCTGAAACGTATGTCATGGCTTAACTATGCCTCCCATGGGTTCATGAGCTCATGAATTAAAAATATTAGCTGCCCAGCTGGCATGTTTCCCACAGATCCAAAGACTGTTGTTAAAGCACCGAGAACACCTATGCTTTAAAATTTGGAGTAAATTTCCTTAATCTGCTTCGTTAAGCCATTAGAGGGTAAAACCACAAAGTTTTACATAATGGCCCTTAACGTGGAACTTATTGTTCCTTCCAAGTACAAACGACTTTGCAAGACCTCGGCATGGACTTTACTGAATGGATGAATGGATGAATGAGCCAATTAATCAATCAATCAGCAAAAGAGTTCGTTAAGTAATGAAATAATGAATGCACAATTCGCTCACTAGCACATGAAACAGGGTGCAAAGTGTTCAAAGTTCAAATACGCCATTAGGTTCTGAATTGAGTTTCTGCAGGAAAGGAGAAAGAGAAATATCCGTGTGTTTGTGTCATAATAGTGGTTCACAGTAATTAATGCCAATTCTGCTCCAGGGTAACTCAGGAGAGTGGTTTCTTTTAAATTCTATTAACGTAGAAAAACGCTCAAATTTTGTGGCGTTGAAAGCAGGTCTTCCCAGTGAAAAAAACACTTTGGGACTTTTAATCCATCGTCGTCCATGTACACAGAAGTACATCACTCCCAACCTTCATTTTATATATAGGTGCGTGTGAATATTTGCGTGTGTACTCGTCCTAGGTGCAGGCTTATTGCGCCACTCAGAAACAGCAAACAAATGTAGAAGTAATGTATAGTGGTGTCAGTGAGACCCGAACCACAGGGAGGCCGCGAAGTACAGACCAGCGATGATTGATGAAGACTGTCACTTGTGCCCTGGTTCACAGACCAGCAACACGGGCTGTTGGCACCCTAGGTAAGGACCTGAGGAGGGACTAGGAAACATAACCTGTCTTGACGCCTATGTACCAGGTAGAGAAGAACGAGAAGGGGCTTGGTGGGGCTGCCAAACTGATAAATGTGTTCGATTATAACTCATGGGTGAGTGGTCAGCAAGGCAAAGAGAGCCAGGCATATTTACGTGGAGAAAGGCAGACTAGATTGTCATTCTATATGGCGTAAGTTTTTTTTTAACTCTGCCTCTTCTGATGAAGAAAGCCAAAGGGCATTTTTAACTCTCACATCACCTAAGAGCCCCTGAACATCAAGAGAAATCCATTAATCTGCTTTGTCATCCTTCACCTTTGAAATCGCCGCCGCAAAACCATTTATTTTCTGTCTGCTCCGATGCACTTGATTGTTTTATTTTCTTTGTTGACAATTTTATTTATTACATCACATGACTTCGTTGAAGTAATAAGGAGTAAAAAGTTATATTCTAAAATATTAGTAAAACAGTTCTTGCTTAAATTACTATTAAATTACATATCTATGTGATAATTTGATGCTATCAACCATAAAAGGCAATATCACAGCTACAATGTTCATCCTCTAGCTGTCAGCTCCACGACTCACAACAGGCACACGAAAGACAAAACATCCAAACAACTATGTTGAAAACTACTCATCCAAAAATAAATTCCGTAAGTCATAGTCGTAATGAGGACACTTTCTAAAGTTCCAGACACTCCACAGCATAACCAACAGGGGCTAATGATGTAAAACTCATCGAAAATAGAAAACGACATGGCAGAAAAATAATATAAAGATTTCTACGTAAGTAGTACAACTACTGTGCAGTTATATATATATTAAGCTTCTCACAAGCCATAATAATAAATAACCTTCTAGGGCCAGGTGAAAGCTGTAAAGGAAGGCTTATATCACGGAAAGGGTTTTGATTACTTTTTTCCCAGTAAAGAATCTGCCAATCTTACAGCTGTATCTTTAAATAAATATATGAGTCGGGGAAGAGGATGATAACTGTAGCCGTCTTTTTGAGACTGGACAAACGGTGAAAACTTCCCTCGTCTGCCGCTGTCGATTTACTGCAGAAAATTACACGGAAAAAAACCAAACATTTTGACAGACTAATCAGGAATGACAAACGAACGTAGAAAACTCTCGGACGAAAATGTTGAAAGTGAAAAACAAATTCCGCTCCGTGTTGAGTCAAGTCTTTCGCACATCGCACCCTCGTAAAGTGACGGGTGGGTATTTATCCCATGAACGAATTTCTCCTAAAAATGTCACTTAGTTAATGAAAAGGCTAAAAGCTGCAGGAAATAGTTTAAAACCAGATTACAGACCAAAAACTCTTCCCCAATCTATTTTCAGGAGCAAACCTATTTTACATCCAAAGGAGTACAGGGTTGACATGTTGAATAAAAAACCAGTGTCAGATGGATAAGCTAGAGGTGAGCGGAGGGCAAGCAACTCCTGTAAAAAAGGTGGCGACAGTTGCTTCCCATTTCCACAAGTTTGACCTTACAGGTATTCGAGACGAACATAGGTAACCAGTAAAGATTAATTTGAACTTATGCAATGTTCTCATGCTTGTATACACGAGCAATGAAGTCAAGCAACCCTTTTACAAAAACTTAACTCACGAAGGTACACAGTCCTGTAATAGGAACAGTCAGGAACATACAATGTTGCCGAAAAGCGTGAGCAGCGACTCACTAAAAATGATATCCATACGACCTCAGGTACTCGAACGTCCTGTCATTGGACTAACATCGACCATCTGGCACGAAGACTATCATGGCTCTGGTCATCGTTTATTCGCTGACGAATGAAACACCAGCGACACCTTCCAACAACTTCTCCCAGTAACCTCCACAGCTGAGAGCAAGTAGGTGGCGCTGCTTTCCTCGTGCTGCCTACACCTTACAAGGAGACAAACAAGCAGCTAGAATTCTCATGCCGCACCAGCACTAACGACCCTGGACTCGGTGCCGAGGGAAGAGGTGGGCTTGGGATTGGGGAAGGAGGAATAGCATGGGGATGATGATGACTGTAACGAAGAAGCTGCTGATGATGCTCGACCGTGCGAATGCACTTGCATTCATACACACTCATAAAACACCGGCATCAAAGGAAACCCCCTTTGGTATTTAAATAATTACTGAACATGAAACACGAAGGAATGTCTGCTGCTCAATAATGAATGACTCACTGGGAAATGCAAAGCAGAGAGAGCGCCATCTTGAACTATCACGAGCTTTTAATTTCATCTTGTCAGGATGATCAGATTGGAATCAAAAGTTGCCTAAAAAGCACCCTTAAACCTGAGATGAGATTCATTATGCATATAAAGACGCAAATACCGGTGCGTGAGCACACTGAAGCAAACGCACAAATGTGCGCGCACGTATATGCGAGCGAGTAAAGAGGTCATTCATATTTTCATGTTTACCAGTCCTAACTGCAACGGTACTGACAAAGATATTAAGGTGTCACCGCTGCAATCTCCAGTAGCAGCTGTAATAACTGTTACAGCTCAGGTGCCGTTATTATATACCGGGGATACATCCTTACCTCCGGAAAGGTTCGCATTACCTCTTCGCTATAACTACAGCTCTAATAAGCTTTCTGCGTCCATTGCTGTAGACTGTATCCAAAATCTGACACCTCTGGAATAGTATTGGACCTCCTAGGTCTGTGGCTGTCTCAAATGACCCGACTTCCGGTCCACTACCTCGTCTTCCCGTAATAACGGCCCCTGGTGGAGTGGCCAACCGCATCTATTTTCATGGCAAGGACAACCGAGGGCGTCGTCCTGACCAGACCAACGATGCTGCAAATGTGACTATGTCTGTCAACTCTGTTTTTGTATCACTGTAATGTTAAACTTGATCGTCAAATACTACACGATGTGTGTCGGTTTTTAAATTTCGAAAGGCTTGACCGGAGGAGATGGATGAAGTAGTCTAGGATTTGAAGTGTAGAATATGACTTCTTGTCTTCTCTGGTTTACGAGGTAGAAACCGAATCAGGGCTAAAGTCACGTGACGATAGTAGGCTGTTGAAAAAGGCGACAGCAATGCATGTTGCATCTATTTAAACCCACTGTACGAAACACGACTAATAATACATTTGTCCTTCTAGCAGATGTCATGTGTAAAAATGAAAGTTTTTAGGTAAGTGAATATATTTTCACACGTGGGTATTGCTGACTCGTTATCTTCAATAATTAAGGTAACCCTTTACATGGAAGTGATTACATTCAGCTAGTTGTTAGACAACTCATTGCCACCTCCATAATGTGCGATCCTTTCCTCCCCTTCGCCGGCGTTTATGATTCCGCGGCCATCGCCACGTGTCTTTAACGAGTCTTCTCCACCGTGAGTGACATCGCTAGTTTTTTTACCATCTCTCCTCACGTGTTTCCACTGAAATATGTGCTAGCACTTTCCTGTACAGAGTTCAAAGTTCGTAAACACCACTTGTCTCTTTCTTGTAAAATAACAGTCACATTCATCGATGATGATGATGATGAGGAGGAGGAGGAGGCACGTGTTTGTAAACTCGTTTAAAACAGTCAACCTGTTGTAAGGCATCGATCTAAAAACTAATATATAGATACTGCCTGGCTCGTCTTGAAATCGATTAGCCGCCAAATCAGAAATCAAAAGGCGATGCTGTCTCACTCCTTTGAATATCCTTTCACTGTATTTTCTTAGTTTTCATAAAATGTCAGCGCTGAAAGTTTTTACTGTTTCAGCTCCTTGATTTGAAAAATGAGAAGGCAGGTGTCCATCTGCCCATGTTTCAAGGTGGTTTATATGTGATGAGATGTAACATGGCTGTGTGGCCGTGTGCATGGAGTCAAAAATACTTAAGACCGACTTAGTGACACAAATGCGAGCAGAGTTCCACGGCGCAAATCTCAACACAGGGCCAGGCGCAGGATGGGAGAGTGTTACTGCCTGAGCCTCAATCCACGACTTGCAACTGCTAAAGAAGGGAGACCTCCATTCTTCATTTTTATGTTCGCAGTGCTGGCAAGGGAGTCCCAGCCCGACAAGTCTCATCAGCACTCTGGGCGGCCAGTGACTAAAACCGGAGTACCGTTTCAGGAAGGGGGAAGTCATTCAATTCCGTCCGGGTCACGAACCCCGACTGGTCTGCTTAGACGTTCGACACAAAAGGTTTAAGCGATAAATTTCTTCCGATGTTCTTTTCAAAGAAAAGCAGCAATGTCTGTAGCGGAACCTCGGCTCCACCGTTAGGTGTACTGTCGATTACACAGGCGCCTGCCTAGAAGCCTACCCTGATGAAAACAATCTCAAAAGGGAATGACAGGTATCGCTGCAGACATCAAGAACCCAGAAAAAAGACTCTAGCAAACTGGGAGAACTGAACTTCTAGGAGAAATGGGTTGAAAAGGAGTCAGTAAACATCAAAGGCCTCATTGTCAACTTTATGAAAAAAAAAAAATGCGACGGATAGCAGAACCAGGACACAAATTCTATCCTTTATTCTTTAAGGCTTTTTTTGTCAGCATGTCTAATTTTATCATCTAGGTTGAAGTGTCAGTGTGGATCGAGCTATTGTACTTTAGGAACATAATAAAATTTTATTATTAAAATTCTGATATTTTTAAACCCGTGGAGTCTTTTCATGGACGGTTTTCACTCAGAGATTATTCAGTCAAAACACCTTGTGTTGTGTTTTTTATATCAGAGCGAGCAAAACATTTCATTGTATCCTCCATGCTGTAGGTTCCTATCCTGAAACCCGAAGCCTGGACACCTTAGGCCGCACCAACAACATGAATCACTTATATGTCATACATTAGGAAGGCAAAGTTCATGTGTGAATCGACGGATTAGTATAAACACACGCACTTTAAGCCGCCACTTACTCTTGTCTTGTAAGCCTGAAAATTTTTGTTTACCTACCACATGTAATGGCGGGTCTGTTGGACACAGCTTGCTCGAATTACCCCGGGTAGTCACGCTCTGCCAGCAAAGCTTATTAAATACTGGCTAAAACCCTGATGGGCTTGGGGCTGGCACATCAAAGCAAGGCACCTTTGTAACCTCTCTGCTCAACTTGTCTGCCAGGCCCACCTTTGACTTGTGGGTATGGTTTATGTCCTACTCTATGACAGTGAGGTCTTGTCGATTGGTCCAACTGATCAGATTTCGGGTATTCTGTTGTATATAAGTCAAACGGGTCGCTTAGCTTGGATAACAGTTCCTCAGTCTTGGAGGTTATAAAAACATCATCAAAGGGTCGTAAGTCACAAAAAGCAGCATCAAAATATTTTATCTCCTTACAAATCGAATTTCTTAGTAACCAGTAAAGAAAATGTGTTTTCAATGTCTGAGTTCAACTCTTGTCAAAGCATTTCTTAATGACGTATGGGCGAATTGACAAATGTTTGACCAAGTTTGGTAAGGTCTTTGACAAGATGACAGTGCAGAAAATTTTCCCAAACCTGGTCAAAGTTTGGCGTTTGAAAAGGAAAAATGGAGGTGACATTGAATTCAGGTTTGATAAATATTCCTGCCGGTGCACGCATACATAGAACACACACTCACTCTGTCTACCCCACCCCATCACTACCCATGATGATAAACTTATTTGTGTCTTTACGCTCTCGTCTCGCTCTGCTGGAGAGAAACAAACATCATGGGATGGCAAAGGTGACCTCACGATTATTCTAGAAACACTATCTGGCCGACATCTGAAATCAGGGATTCCAGATATGTGTTGTTGATGTCTGCAGCCAACAAGCGCGGTCTGTTTGTGCCCAATAAACACAACAAGAAACAACTGTTCCACAACACTTGTCTTCGCAAGCTTGCAGGAACGCCAGGAGTGCAGCTTGTGTACAGTTTGGTGCAGAAACATCTGAAGTTTCCGCACAAAATAGATCGCCAGGTAGGCAGGCTTTTTATTAGTTACCACGGTTAATTGTCTGCAGGTGCGGTGGGACACTTCTTCTAGTCTCTTCCACACAGTCTACCTTAACGACGTGTTTGTGGCGTCTTCAGAGTTGTGGGGTTAACCGACTTACCTTTGTCAAAGAGGAAACGAGACTTTTAAAGAGTTTATAAGGAACATGACCCAAATATTTCTAGGGCATGATTAGCTTCAGATTCATCAGCTTGGCTACAGTTAGGAAGAATAATGTATCTTCACCGTCAGCTGCTTGTGCTTTGTACATAACTTACATAAAAGACAGCATGTAATATAATTAGCTGAACTTTTCTTAAAGGACAGCTTACCTAGAGTTGAGACTGTGAAAGTTAAATGTTTCAAAGTTCCCGAAGGTACTGTGAGTGGAACTGAAACTTTGGTACTTTTAGAAGAACTCAGAAATTTGGCATCAGTCACTGCCGCCTGTAAGTCTTTGCTGAAGTGGGTGCAGACGGCAGTCAATTCCTTCTCTCGGGAAGTGTCGAGGAATGGAGGAGGGGATGGTGAGGGGCTCTACTGCAGCTCTACCCAAGACCCTCGCACAGACCCTTTGTAGGAGTAAGAGACTACTTGTTCCCGAGACGCATGCTCTCCACTCGATCAAGAGGACTTTGCTTAACGAGGGGACAGCGCCGTGCAGCAGACTCCAATTAGATGGAGCTTACAGTGACCGCTATGCGGCAGCTGAAAGGTACTGACTGTTGTGTGAAGATGAAGTACATTGCACGATGTATGTCAGATTCCAGAAGGAGGCTCAGGCACTTCTTGGTTTCTCACTCTAGTCTGCGGGTACATCGTTGGGTGGGGTCAAAAGGGCGAGTACTAGTCACTGCATCTTTCCACTACAAATGCTAATGTCGCCTTCCAATGCTCTATTAAACATAATTGGACTATTTACCTACATAAAAGTGGAATTAGTTAACAATTCATAGTAGTTGCATGAGATCACAAACCAGGCTTGCGAACTGTGGAGAATAAACTGATGGCATTACAGAGAACGCGTTACAACCTCTGACTCTTCTCTAAAAGCCACAAAGAACCAGGAACATATTCTAGAAACTGCAAAAAAGGTTCATACTTCTAAACAAACTTCTAGATATTTTAAACTAAATTTGACTGAACTGAAAACCAGTAAAAACGAGAGGATCTTAATCAGGGCTGTGGATGCTACCTCCCAGCATCTCAAGCCAGTAAACTCGTTTCCTAAGTACTAAACTTAGAACACTCCTTATCTGTATTGCTTAATAATTAAAAAAGAATCTTTGGGTCACGAAAAAGGAAAAAAAAAAATTTAAAAAAAAAGAACACTCCTTATCTCCCCGTTCTACATATTTGATGTCCATAGATAATGTCCTTCATCTACAGTCTCCTGGGTTTTAAATTAACGACCGGTTATCAAGTGAAATCGTTTAAAGACAGGATTTTTGCACGCCCTCCAAGGAACCCATTCTTTGTATCTACTCTTCCTCTCGTGGTGTCCCTCCTCCTTCGTTGCAGGACAGTTATCTGCTAGATTCTAGCCGAGTGCCTTCCTTCTGCCCCTATCTTCTTGATCGAAAATGTCAACACAAAAAAGCGAGGAGAAAATGAAAGTAACAACAGTACTATTTGAGTTTCACATATTTTACTACATACAAAATCACACAAACACATGTGAAAAACATTCTGAGCAGGTGACTAAGTGCATTCTTAAGAAAGCCAGTGAGTAAATTTATGGACGATCCCTCCTTTAAAATGCCTTTCACATGGATTCTTTATTTGCAAGGCAGCAATCTTCCTTAATTCTTTTTTCCTTTTTTTATTTCAGATTTTTCTTATTTCCTTCTTTGCTTCAGCCAGATTTTTTCTCAAAAAAAGTAAACAAAAACTGCTAGTAAAGTTGCTATTTTAATCTGACAGAAATGTCCTTTTCCTAGGTTGGTAATCCTCATGTCACACGCCGGTGTTGTGGCTGAAAACCAATACAATCTGTTGCCACGCGACTCTGGCATGTTTCGACCTGTCGTGTTCCTCCCACCCAACCCCTCTTCCTGCCCTACTTTAACGATCCCAAGTGCGAAACGATCCTCCTCACACAGCCTCACAAAGCTCCTAGCGGTCTGCCCACGGCGTGACAAAGAAGCCGGGAGGACAGACGATCAGGGGCAACTGCGGCAACCCGATCACCGCCAGACGTGTCAGGCCTCAGGATTATTACAACCTGCCGGAGTCGGACCAGGGCCTGGCCACCTCTTCAAAATTATTGAACAGCATGGGTGCTGATAGGACAAACCCTGCTCCCCAGTTCAGGAGGAGAGAAAGAGGAGAGACAGGGGTGAACTTTCAAGCAAGTAGCTTCAGATTAAATTAATTAATTTTATTCATCTCGGAGGAACTGAACCGTTAATGATCATGCATTTCTAAGACGGAATTATGAGAAGTCAGCAAAGGTTGCTATGGTTGATGACTGAAGACAAGCTGTTCATGCATGTTTGGTCAGGAATACCGTTCATTCAGCCGACTTGACACATTGACAAAAATATTTGTGACAAGCACTTCCTTCTAGAATATGCAGGAGGCGGTACAAGTGTGTGCGTGTGCGTGGATGAGTGCGTCTGTGTTAGTGTGAGTGTGTGAGTTAAAAAAAAAAGCTAAAAAAGACTGCGAGCTTCGTCTTCCAAATTTCACAGATAGGTTTTCAAGGTGCACGCCCTCTGGCTTCTGGTGTGGAGTGAGTGACTAGGCAAGAAGCAAAGGAAGGCTGTTTGTCGATATTTGCAGGAAACTTCAACAACTGTTTGTCGTGTTTATCCGTCAGCTGTCGTCATGAATTGAATTTGTCTAAATCCGTCTTGAGACGAATCCTGTAGGATGCTGGAGACAGTGAGTGTGGGTGGGTGGGCGAGTATGTATGTGTGTCTGCAGCAATGTAAATTGTTGTCACTAGAGTGTCATTTTTTATTAATTGTTTTTAGTCAATTAAGAAGTGTGTTTTGTCTAGCGAATTCTTTCATTTTAGTGCAAAAGACCAGTTTGCATATTTTTATTATTAAAATAAAAACAAGTTGTTTTATAGTATTCCATTTATTCCTTCAGGAATGTATTTATTATTTATTAGCTCGTTAGCATTTAGAGTGATTGTGTATGCTCACAATGTGTTCAGTTATTATATACAGCTTCGTCGGTAGTTCCCCCAGTTCCAAACCATTTCCGCATTTCTGTAAGATGTGTGTTCCCGAAGTTCATTTGGCCGTTTATTGTCCCGTGATTAAATACACAAATAAAAAACTTTCCGTATCCTTTTGGTGGTTGGAAAGTGAGGTGCTGGCGTTCGAACACATCTCGAAGAACGTTTTTACTTGAGTACTGTGTGCGTCTGATGACTTTTTCTACCTTCCCTTCTACAACTCATCCGATGTCTAGTTCAACACGGAGAATAATGCTTCCTCCGCCACAAACGGGTGTATGCCCATTGCCTCCAACATTCCTGTTGTTGCGGTTTTTTTTCCCCGAGAAAGCAAAATAGCAGAAAGAAGCGGAAAAAGAAAAGCGGGACTTTCACATCTAACGGTGATAGACTCATTTATTTGTCTGAAACCCGCTTTGAATGGACAATCAAAACCGTGATATGGCACTGGAAAGCGGAAAAGATGGTGAACATTAGTTTAAAGGTTATGGCTTGGGTATGCGTTCGGAGATGTTTCGAACTCTAAACCTCATTGTAACTCTTTAAACCACCTTCTTTAGGAACCTTAACCAGCGCGATACAACTTCTAAAGAACACCCGATACAGTGCATTTCTTTGCTTAGCAGTGAGCCTAATGCGCTGTAAAAAATAAAACACAAAAATAACAAAATGCAAAAAAAAATGGGGATGGATCTTGTCGAATAGAAGAACGACGATTGACCAGAGTTGGCCAGTCATGTGGTGCTGTTTTACAAGCCAAAACCCACACACATACACACACACACCATGCTATTAAATTATTTCAGGTAAAAAATAAAAGAAAATGAAAGAAAAAAATATATAAAGCACCATTTGTACATATTTACAAAAGGCAGCAGCAAGAAGAAGAAGAAAAGTTATCTACTCACGAAAGACAACATCGGGAGGTTCCAGGCTGCTGCCACCCGACCTTCGTAGTTGCAAGTCTCCTCCGGTCCCAGAAATACATCCACTCCCTGTCGCCACTGATCCGTGAGGGCGCTGAGCCCTCCAGAAATCGTGCCGTGGGTGTCATTCCACACGAAGTCGAGGCTGTATCCGGTGGGCAGCACTTTGTCATGCTTGATGGTCTCGATGGCGTAGGTGAGGGCACCGGAAATGACGCGATATTGTCGCTCCACCAGGACGTTGACATCGTGCGTCTTGTCGATGGGAAGATAACCGATGAGGAGTTTTCTTGCGGGAGAGGCAGCCTCAGCCCCGCGGGGCACCAGGCACTCCGAAAGGACGAGAAGTAGGAGCACTGTGTCACCAAAAGTGCCCAGGCACTTCGGAATGACCTCCCTTCTCCCGTTTCTGTATCCCATTCCTGCAAAGGGTCTCGGGCTGCAGGTCAATGATTAACCACCTTCAGGCCTGAAATAAGAGACTCCATGACAGTCAAATCTGGGGATGACCACACTTCAGTGTAACACAACAATTATCTGCTACTTCAAATGGCAACTCCTAACCACAGACGCCCTCGCGGCATTCTTCTCGGGGCTACGAGATGTCTAACAGTCTAACAAATCTTTAATAATACTTTTTATCTCGTTAGAAAAATCACTAAGTGGTTCATGGATGTTCAGATAATCTGACTTGTCCACGTTTGGGTCCGACTTGACCCTGTAGAGAGATGGCAGCTAGAAGAAGGAGCAGTTAGCAGGCGGTATGTCGATGATCTCAGTGATGAGTCGTGCGTGCACGGTGGCGCTGTGGTATGGATGGCTCGCTCTCGCCGGCCTACCATCGCAAGACAACTGCCTGGCTTACAATGCGCCGTGTCCAGGTTAGTCGAGAAAAGCAGGCTGGGCCTCAAATCCAGTCGATGACGAATCACTCTCCCTGTCTATTCACCTCCCCACCCCACTCTCTCTCCCCCTGTCTCTTTTTGTGATGCTTTATTCTTCGCTACACGTTATCTAGGAGAGTGTACGTGGAAGAAAACTGTCGGGCTTATCTATAAAGGATTTGAATCCATGTTGAACAGTACGAACGATTTTCTTTCTTATCGACTCTTTTTCTGTCTTCTTTCCATCCTTCGTTTTCTCGTCTTCCTCCTTCTCCATTCAGTCCTCTCTATTTCTACCTTTTACTACCCGCCTCGTCCAGGTGTCACGAATTTCAATGCGAACCCACTTAGAAAACTTAAAAACTGCTCTGCCAAATTCTAGACACGCCAGGTACTTGAGACACAGCGCTGGCCAGGATCCTAACGTCTTCCGCTGTGACGTTACATGTGCGTCACTCAAAAGTTCGTTACAATGCCAAACAAAATGTCGTTTTAAATCAGCGAATTACAAATTTTAAAAAAAAACTCTCTATTTTTTCCTTCTCTCCAACGTTATAAGTCTTCTCCCTAGAATCTTACATGAGTAGCAGAGGAAGAAAAAGGTTTTATTTGCAGATCCCCGGGAGTTGTCTTGCTCGTCCTCAGCCTCGGGTATCTTAACACCTAAAATGCGAGGTAGTATAAAAAAAGGTCATAACTAGGGTCACTTCACTTTTTTTTTCTTTTTTCCTGGAGTCTAAGAAACTCAGTCTACACGATGTGCAGTTGTTTTTGTTCCGCATACCTAGCGTTGCTGACAGTTATTGCCCACAACATACTACCCTACAGGCATTTAGCCAAAGTAAAAAAGCAATCGTCGCTTGTTAACAGCTAAATAATACCCCAGAGACCTTCAGGGGACCGTTCGCTTGTTTAACCCTCTTAACACCGAAGCGTCCAGCGTTGTTTTGCGGTATCCACGTGAACTCCTCAGTCACACTCATCTCTGTTCTCACAGAATTGGCGACAGACGTCGGTTCCCTCCCTGTGGACCACACGGACGTCTGCTGGCAGCAGAAAAGGTTCCGGAAATGACAGAAAAGGGGAGGGTGGCATCACCTCGGCACCTCCAGCCTCCGTGTTGCAGGACAGAACTGCAAATGGCATCGGAGGGTAGCGGGGGGTGGGGAAGGTGGGGCGGTTGTCAGTGCTCTGGTGTGCTTACACTCGCACGCGCACCACAGCGGTAGAGGCTGTCAGCGGTCTGGTTATGAAACCAGGAGGGTGAGTGGGTCTGGAACCTCTACTCAGCTCATCGAGCACGACGTGCGTACGTGTGTGTGTGTGTGTTTGCGTGGGTGCCTCTGTGTGTGTGTTTGTGTGTTTGTTTGTGCGCGTACCTGTGTGTGTGTTTCCGTGCGTGCCTCTGTGTGTGTGAAGTTGTTGGTAAGCGTTTGCTGTCTACTTAAACTTTAATAAAGCAGCATGCATGCTAACGGTACTCCAGCGAGCACTTAACGAATTGTACTCACGTGCCCTTATCACACATAAGTACTGTTAACGAACTCTGACACACGAGAACCTCTCCGCTGTTTTTTCCATTCTTCTTTCTCTCCTCTCTCTCTCTTACACATTCACCTAGAAAGGAAGAGTAAGATTATGTACGTGCGAGAGAAGTGGACATACACATACACATAAGATATAAGAAAAGGGAGGAAAAAAAGGTAGTCATATTTCTATGTCATGAGTGAATTACGATCACTGGGTTTCCTTACAACCACACTCCTTTCTTCTCCCAGTCATTTGCGTTATTTACATTTTCCTACTTTTTAGTACCTTACTCTACCTTCACTCAAACATGCATAAGTATCATAGTGTTAACATTATAAACCATATAACTATGTTAAGATAATTCCCTCGAACACTGTACAGCTACGTTTCGTGGGATATAAAAAAAAATGATGGCATAATCAAATATATTCCTGAACATAAAGCGAAAGAAAATGCCGTTCATTATTTTTAATTTTTAAATAATATCAGGTAGTCTGCAGTGATATGACACCAGCAGTGAACGATGCGACATGTCGATAAGTAGTCAGTAGTATAAAAAAAAAAAAATTAAATAAAACACGGATATTAAAACTATGTCACCCAGACCTGAACCTGAGGCCCAACCAGTTAAGGAGTCGTTGTCTCATCCCATAATGTCAGTTGTAGTAAAGTTTGAGATTTCCACTGGAGCCACTGTTACTGTTCCTGCTAGTCTCTCTCGTCCTGGGAGCTGTGTTATTGCGTGTTATGAGACTAATACTCCCACACATTCCCACATTGATGTATTCGACCGCCAGCATCGTTATCTGTGGTTTCCCAGACCAGCCCTAATAATCGCATCACCATCAGCGGCATTATTTTCTTCATCTCCTGCTACTTTTTGATGCTTGTATCAGAGATCGCCCTTGTTAAGTTTTGTCTTTGACAGGTAACTAGCTACATTAGACCATGCTAGCTATTCTTTAAAAAAATTCTAACGATTACTGAAAAATGTGGCATCAGAGAACGGAAATGAACTCTAAGGAGGAAATATGAGGTTAATATAAAACAAAAAATAATGTGCATTTAATGAAAAGAAATATAAATTGTGTTAGAAAAACCTAAAATAAAATCAGAAGAAACTCCAAAACAGGCGATAAAAGATCGCAGATAAAGTTGAAAGAACCTTTTGAAATCGAAAAAAAATATGATTATTTCGTTGAAGACAAAAAAACAAGAACTTTAGCGTTTGCACAGATTCCACGTTGGCTTCTGATCAATATTGTGCGCATGCGTGCTCTCAAAGCGATCTGAAGTCACGTGCCGGGACAAAAGACAGATCACGTGACGAGTCGGAGGGAGAGAAAAGGTAATACGGAGGTAGAACCATCATTAGTTTCATGCCAATCATAAGGAATCTGATCGTGCCCGATGGCTTATCACAGGACCACAGAGCGTGAAATGGATGTGCAAAGTCTCGTCTTGGCATAACTGGCAAAAACACGAGCTTGGACGATACGAGCGACGGTTGTAACGGTATTACAGATGGCGGTGAGAGTGTCTAGTGAAATCATGTGGAGACTATCAGCGTACACATCGTGTAGCTTCTTGTAGAAAGTTATGTAATTCGATGAATATCTTACAATACTTATTGTCTCGTGTCGGAAGCAGAACTTTTTTGTGTTTGTTTTAAGAGATAAATTGTTCCTTGAAGCCATTAATAACCGAGAAAATGAAATCGAATCTGTGACCAAGTTTTACAAATTTGTGTGTGAATGTCACAGGAAACCGATGGTTTTGGGTGAACGTTTGAAACTTAATATTTGAAGTCCAAGATTTTTTGCCAATGCATGCTGGGTGGGCAAATTTTTTTTTTTTTTTAATGGAGAGCGGAAAATATAGCAAAAAAAAAAAACCACAAAAAACAACCAAAAAACAAAAAAACAAAAAACGACAAAAAAACAACAAAAAAACAAAACCAACAATAAAAACCAACCAAACAAAAAAGAACACCAAAAAAACCAAACAAAAAACAAAAACAAAAAACAAAAACGTTTTGCTTATTTACTCGGAACGTTCTGCTTGCTTATTTATATTGACGAGAAATTTTATAAAACGATCAAGTGAGATCTTTCACGATTGTCGATGCTGCACGTCCTCCTATCGACACACGAGCGATAGGAGACCACCTGAAGCCCAGAAATAGGATGGAGATGAAAAGTGAGACAGCAGGAGCGCAAATATATCGCAACAGTTCTCCTTATCGCGGGACGGAGGGAGTGAAGCACGACTTGCAGTGCCGGCTCTGCCTTGCTCTTGTCGCTGATCACACGCATGACTGACCGCCGGCAGACGGCGCTGCGCTCAGGACTCCAGATAGACAGAAGTTGGATCCTCAATTAATCGCGGAGGTGCGAAACACATCAAAGTCAGCAAGCTGCTGGCCAGTCAGGTGAACCTTTGCCAGCAGCTCCCTCATATGGCTTCTCTTTACCTCAAAGGTTACCGGGACTTTTCAACACGGGCTTACCTGAGCCTATGTACAGGTGGATTTATGGCCCCTTAGCATAGGAAACGTTGCAACAGCAGTTCGAGAGTTAATTTACGAGTCTGTAAGTCTTTTCCAACAACAACAACAACAAAAAAAAATCCTGATTTTTCCTGAAAACGCGAGGCAAAAACTTTATCGATACAATTTAATTCAATTTCATCTTCAAAGGATCCGCATGAATTTACATTTTGTTTGTCTTCTACTATTATCACCATTATTATTATTTGTGACTGTTACTTTTACTACACATGTGGAAATGTTGTCTACAGTACATTTGGCTCGACAACAGATTTATCGTATGCTCTTTTTGTGTAAGATAGCAATGATATCGAGTTGCGACTTGAATTATTTTGTGCATTGACATTATTTGTAGTGTGTTCTGTTTTCTTGCTCCTGGAGGTCAAGTTCTTCTTTCTTTGTTTATTTCTTTTTCTATTTCTTTCCGCTTCTCTTGGTTTGTTTGGGTGTTTATTTTATTACACAGCTCAAGTCTTTTTCTTCCCCATATACCGACCACATTTATGCATTCTTAAAAAAAATTAATTATTTTACTTATCAGCACTTCCTCGATGTCCAATTTAATTCTTTTTCTTCTGTCTACCCTGCTCCATCACCTCCTCCACTCTCATGTGACCTGTAGCTTTGCTAGACTTTTGAAATCAGTGGTTGGTTTGGACAGGATAACGGTTAATGTCGTACAGTTGGTTATCTCTACCACCTATCAGCAAGGTATCAGGTCTTCATGGTCATCCGTTTGCCGCATCCTGTCCGCTACATGTCGGCCAAGAAGAGCATACCAAGAAGTGGCGTTTACTTTTTGAAAAATTAAATCATTCCACCCAACGCTTCGACACTTTTATCTTTTGCCCACAGCCTCCAGTTTGTTTATTTATTTTACCGAACGCCAATACGAGCAGCCCTGACAACAGGCGTTGTTTACAACATGCACGAAGCAGTGAAGCTCGTACGAACGCACTTGCAATCTCGTGTTGTCCAATCTGGAACATGATAGCCAACATCCAGGAGAGCTGCAGGCCGCAGGACACATCTTGGCACGACAGTCTCTGGCAAACTAAGTGTAAAGATTAATGGCGCTTCATGGCTGAATAACTCCCATGATTGCGTGAGGAACATGCCTCTCTGATATACTGGCAAGAACCAGGAGCCGCACTGGATACCAGGAGCATGCGCAGGTTTGCATAAGGTCTGAGATAAATAATATGACAGGTAGTCTTCGGCATTTCGTGAGGATGTTTACTTCCCGTCCTTGTGTCTGAGTGGTTCCACCCTACCCTTTGCCATTTTTTTCGCTCCCATTGTGGCTCACCCTTTCCCCATCCCCATAAAAATACGAAATGACAAACCAACAAAAATAAGAGGAGAGAGAGAGAGAAGTCGAATACCTCACAAGGAAACAAGTAGATATCAGAATGTGGCACTCCTTGATCACGTGCTTTTTCCCTTGTTGTTATTTGTTGTTGTCAGTAAATACATTATTATGTTAGGGTGTCAGTAATATTGTCATTTTGAATTAGTCTTTAAGGTCTAGTCAGGGCATGTACTTTAAATAACCAGGTCAGTGCAAGATAGTACTTTCCTAATTCTGGGTTAATCACTCTTTCAGTTCTCGAGAAACAATCTTGCTAATGTAGCCGTGCACAGAATAAAGTGAAGCTCAGGAAGTCATGTTTGTGTACAACATCAAATTAACATTAGGTCTCAGCTCTCCCATTGGCTGTTACCTTGACAACATAAATATATTTGTGAATGATCCTGACGTATGCTGCTGTTATTTTGAAGTTCCTAAGTCTTTAATTATTCAGAATGAAGAAGGTATTGTTGCCTGCGGTCCTGTAAATAGTCAACACTAACGAGTCTATTGAATTTTAGTCTTTATTCGACTCGTGCTACTAATGTTACTTGCACTTTTGACATCTCTAGGCAACATTTTTAATATACTTTGTTGAAACACTTACCCGATTTGTTTTTTTTTTTGCAGTTATCAAAAAATTGGACGACAATCGAAATAAAATCTTTGCATGATGGCCTCCGTGTACTGTTGCCATTGTAATGTCATAAACTCGAAAGGTCGTATTTTTAGTTGGAATCAAAATGAGATTTCTTGTCAGAATATTATTGTCATCATCGTAACTTTTTGAATTTTTCCACTGTTTCCAGAGCATTCAGGGTTTAAAACATTGTGTGAAAACATTTTTGTTTTGAAAGCATCGATGGCACGAGGGACTTGTAAGCTAAAATAAAATCGGGATGTAGGAAAAAAGGACTTTGAAGGAATTTGAGTGACTTAGTGCTGAAACAAGCTAACTTTTTGAAACGAACCGGTCATGCATCGCAAAGTTGTGTGCCCTTGTATTAACAGCAAGACACGACGAGTGGAGGAGAAGAGTCCGGCCTTTGACCTCAGAACGTATCCTCCACGCTCGACAGAACCGTCAGAAGAGCCGTTATCATGACTGCTCCTGGCGAGAAACTCGGAGGTGAGAAGGCATTACTGTCACAGCGATTTACTGCATTTCTTACACCTGCTCGCTCACCTGTGACTGTCCCCATGGCGCAGTAACGGGCTGGCGGTGACGGGGGAGCCACGTGAAGTAAGGCAAAGGTACCAGAACTAATCTGGTTCTACAAGGATCTCTCCTGAATGCCTCACTGAGCTTTGCTCTCAATGTAAGTATGAAATAAAGGGAAAAAAGAACACTCGCATATCTTCTGAAGGGATACAGGGGCTATTATTAGAACTCAGGGGGGAGATCCCTATGGTCTGGGCTGTCAGAACTTGACGGGGCGTGTTATAGACTGAGAGCCCTAGTATCTAATTAGTTTTTTTATATTAAAACAAGGACTTGTTTTTGCTTTAATCCATACTTGAAAAATTAAAAAGGTAAATTAGCATTTAGAAATATTCAAAGCTCATAAAACTTGACGCAATGACTGTCACCGTGTCCTGTATGGTAAGAAGTTGAGATATGCTTTTGAAGTTGAAGCAAGACAGGAATGCTTTTAATTTACACCATGGTTATGAAGCTTTTGAAACGCTTGTATGTCAGCTTAGAGAGACGTTGACATATGACATATGCATATTAGTCGCTGGTATTTACTGGCCTCTGGTCCCTAAACACCTGTGAGTCGTGAATTGCTTTCATTTTTGTTATCTTTCATGCAGCAGTCTTGCGACCATTATCGAATCTTCCCCACACTCTCTCCCCTTCTATTCCGCGTGGGTCTGTAGACATTGAAAGGTCCAGGCCTGGTAAGAGTGGAGGACAGACTGTCACGTGGAGACATGGACGAGTGGACACAAAAAGAGGATCAGCCCACATCATGACACTTGGCTATTAATGTTAACCTTCACGCCAAAATAGACCTTTCTTTTCGTAAAACTTTCAGTCGTCTGCTTTGCTGGCTTTCAAATTTTTTTTTCAGATTGAAACCATTTTCCCCGAACGCCGTCTGTTCCTCAGTCTTCCCTAAACTCCTCCAAGTGTCGGTGCTAAGCCGACCGTGGTGGCGGATAGGACCGCAAAGGATGAAGTTAGAAGTAATACACGAGGGCGCTAACTCCACCATGCGCACCATTCACGACGATGCCAAGCCTATGATTATTAGTTTCCTTCAGCCTCCTACAAGACAGGACTTAGAAGCTGATTTTAGGCTCAGTCCCAGCATTTCTTGGCACTCTTTGCACAGTCCAACACAGTAATTTAGGCGTGGCTTCTGGACAAGCGATCTCCTATTTACGGAATGGTAAAGGCAACGTCTGGATGAATGTATTTATTTATTTTTAGACAGTCATGGGAAGACAATATTATCTCCACAGAACATGCGACAATGTCCTTTGCTAATATGCTCAAAAGCTGGATTAACTATCATTGATACTTCCTGATGGTGCCGCTGATAGAAGGATGATGCGAGCAAGTGTATCGGTAGCTAGCAAGTTCACGAAGTACAGTCCAGCACGATCACAAAGATCACAACAAGGCCAACCATTGACTCCACAATCACAACTGACCTAAGAAAATGTCAAAATCCCCCCACAAAAGTCCCGACAATGACATAGTGAGAATTACTATCAACTGGTGAATGTTTTGTTATTAACATCACAATCATTGTCTTTATTGTCGTCGTCGGCATTAGAATTTTCATTAGTGTCTAACCCTTATCCTAGATGAGTTAAGGTGATCGAGGGTGAACAAACAAACTGAAATTAATAACAAAAATAATTCTTCATACGATATTAAATAGATTAAGTGCGAAAGGACAGAGGAGATTAAATGTACCAAAAAAAAAAATACCGATCACAACATTCATGATTGGGAATTTAATTTGCAGCTATCGATGAGTAGGTGGAGGAGAATGAGGTAAATAGAGGAGATAAAATATTGATATCCATAAACCAAATAAAACGAACAGCTGCTCTTTTATATCGTCCACATAAAATATAGACTGGCATTTCCTTCGGCGCTCATCTTTCATGCAAATTAATTCAAAGAATGAGACAAAAGCTTTGCATCATGGGAAACCAATTGCCATGAGTACAGACCGCTCTTTTCCGCAAACAATTAATTGCTTGTTAAGATAAAACATCCATTCTACCAACAAAACAGATTTTCCCAAGAGCTGGAATCTGTTCATTTGATGTGATTCCTGTGATTTTATCTGACTCCATCCGTCGTCTGTACCTGGTGTCCCTTGATGGCGACTTTAAGCTACTTCAGTCTGTCGTGGGCGGGTCGGCCGCTTGTGGCAGGAAATGGCGGCCTTCCAACTCGTCCTTCTGCGAAACACTTTTCCTAATTCGGTCGCGCACCTCGCTGAAAAGGTCTTTCAACAGAGCCTGTCAACAAGGGATGCCAGTTCCTGTGCTAACAATTCACTTTCCCCCCGAGAGGCTGCCTGAATATTCTTAGCTTTTACCATCGCAAAGAAAATCAGTCGGCGATTGTTAATGAGTCACTTTAAAACATGATTATTCCAGTCCATTATGCATTGCGGCTAAAAGAAGGGCAAACAGAGGAAGTCAGCCACTCTAGCTCTGTGATACTGTCACAGTTTCCTGTTATTCGCGACAACATGTCTCGCGAATGTTTTTGTTTTTCTGGGACTGGCAACAGATCGAGGCCGACGTACGTTCCTCAACTGCTACGTGACACCGGGTCACGTGCTTATCAGTATTATTCTTTAAATTGGCTTAGACCAGTGGTTCTTAACCTTGTTTGAGGTACCGAACCCACAAGTTTCATATGCACATTCACCGAACCCTTCTTTAGTGTCATCAAGAATTGCGGGTGTGTCTTGACCTCCGTGGCGGAGGCTTCGCAGAACCCCTGAGACCGACTCACCGAACCCCTAGGGTTCGATCGAACCCCGGTTAAGAACCACTGGCTTAGACCATCAGGAAGACAGTACCATTGAAAGTGTGGATGCATCCAACTGGCCACCCATCCGTTTTCGTGCAAACTGTCCGATGTCCTATTTCTCTTAACTTCCCTTCCTCTACACCAGACCTGGGCAAACGCCGGCCCGCGGGCCGGATCCGGCCCGCCTCCTGTCTCTTACCGGCCCGCCCGCTGGCCCACCCGCCAGTATATATACTATGTATACAGTATTGGGTAAAACTCAGTTAACTATATTAGTCCGGCCCTCTAGAACCATCCCAGTTTCTCATGCGGCCCCTTGGGAAAATTAACTGCCCGCCCCTGCTCTACACCCTGTCCACTATATTCTCCATGTCTCGTTCTTGTCTCAAGAGCCAAGAGCTTGTGAGTATACGCTATATAAATCACATGTTTATTATTATTATAAATGTGTTTATATAGAACAATTCCACCAAGGGAGGAAGCCACGCCTTGATAACACCACAACAATCGACAACACAAAACATGAAAGCAAAAAAAAAACAACAAAAAACAACAAAAAACAACAAAAAAACCAAACCAAACCAAACCAAAACAAAAAACAAAACAAAGCAAAAACAACAACAAAAAAAAAAAAAACACCAAAAGAGCAACGGAACGCAAATCAGTCGAGCCAGGCAACCGACTCAGCCTAACAATCCTGGCGATAATTTGCAAAATGGACCTAACAAGGAAGACGATAAAACCAGAAGTTTGCAGAACATATCAGTTATAAGCGCTCGATCAACTGCATCAGAAGACCGCCATTGGTAACAACACCACGATCAGCACCAGCTTGTCGTGAAAAGCTTTGTGTCCTGCAACATCACTGTCCAATCAACATCGATTCATCGTCAGCGGTCCGCTTGTTGGAGGAGACTAAATGTTGCACGTCTGCCCAGACCCATGCAAGAGGAAGAGAGGAAATGAATTGCAGTCGCTGGCAAGGAAACGGTCCACGCTTGATTTCTCAAAGAATGCATCTGTTTCCTTGCTCACCTTGCTGAACATAATTAATTGCTTTCCAGCAAAAGCCCGGAATTACGGGTAATGAAGGGAGTGCTTGAGGGCGTGGCAGAGGTAACATAGTGTTAGAAAAAAATAGAAACAGAAGATTGCGGTGGCTGATGTACTAGTAGTGCTTGACCCAGCCACAAACACATAAATTGATGAAAATAAATGACATGAAATTGCGGTTGCCATTAAAGTGAACTATAACAACTTGCTATTATGTGGTAGGCAAGTATTAGCTGTGCAAAATTCTTTTAATACTAAGAGCAGGTTATGCGAATATTCAAGAAATGGTCAAAGACTTACAGATATCTGTGCTCGCCACAAAACATCCACACTGTTAGAAATAAATAAGCTGTACAAAAGGACTAAACCCAAATTAATCCGACGGTTTTCACGATGATTATAAAGTAAGTGGGATTATGTGGCATTGGAAGAAATGCTATTTCCTGTGTGTGTTAGAATGAGTGTGTTTAGTAGAGGCTTTAAAATGATCTTATAAGTACCTTTAAACCTCTTACTTGTAAAACTTCTTCCACCAAGAGAATAGATATGTCTAGACGACTCAGCTAAGGTTCAAGGCATGAAGTGACAGAGCACTGGGGTCACATGCATGACTCATGCCTAGTCGCTAGGAGTGTGACCAGCCCAATATTAAGAGCATATAGCAAGTATCAAGCGCTTAGTGATTTTTCGTGCACCTGGCTCCAAGACTATAGACCAGGTACAGTATTCATTGTCAGCCTTGCCCTCTTTATTGCTGTGCGTGTACTTGTCAGAGTGGATCATAGGACAAAAACAATAATGCTCAGAATGTATCAAGCAAAGACACAAAAAGAGTGGCGCTGGGTAAGAGAGTTAAAGGTCTGGAATATATTTTTGTACTTTTTAAAAACTTCAAACTTTATTACTTTTAGTCATTATAGGTACTATTTTCTGCAAAATCTGTTGTGTATATAGCATGATCACAATGACACATGTATAAACAGCTCATACATATATACAAATACATACATAAATTTATGCACTAGTTTGTGTGAGTTGAAGAAAATGTCTGATCACCAGTAACAGAGCACTCTCCATCAAGAAGTATAAATTAAAAAGGAAACAAGGGTAGACAAAGAGTAAAAAAGAGATAAAAAAAGAAAGGAAGTCAAAATATTAGAAGGAACAGAAACTAGAGTGACATACCAAGTTCACAGGTCTAGCTAATCAGGAGTGATACTAGTTCAGTTCAGTGACAGCACTAGCCCCTCATAAGGTTTCCACAAAAGGTCATATCCATCCAGGGAATTACTTGTTCCACCATGAAATCTCTCTAAAGAGAGTATTGATATTTTTAAATTTTTAAATCCTCCTACAGAAGGTTTGGCATTTTCCATTTGTGTGAGCAGAGATAGTGTGCGCGCCAAATAAAACCAGTTTTGGAGAAATTAAGACTTTTGAAAAAATGAGCATCCGCTGACCAAGACTATTTTCCACAATGCACAGCAGATGACTAATTACCTCCACCTTAATGAGACATAACATTTTGAAGAGTTGATAATCTCTCTTATTTTGTATTTTCAAGCGTCCATTTTGTGTGTAATAGATACAGTAATATGCATACATAGAAAAAATAAATATATTGAGAGAAAAGAAAAGAAAAAAAGAAGTGGGTTTTTTCTTTGTGCAACACAAACTGCAAGCACACTTACTCTGTCTATCCGTGACATGAGGGATATAGGTGCTAGGGTACGAATGAGGCTGTGTTATCGAGAAAGCCGATTCCCACTGACAAGTGTACTTGATGTTCTTTTCTTTCTTGCCGGCATCACCTTTCACTGCACACTGAAGGAGAGTACGGTGGTGCATTGGCTCGTCAGTGTTGGAAGACGGGAAAGTATCTCTACACCAAGGCCGAGTGCTCGGGGTGATAGCGAGAGCACTGGAGCTTATTACAGGGAGTGGTATTGATTGTACACCACTGCACCCACCGTCATCTACATCCTGAGTGCGCGTGCTTTCTCTCTCTCACACACATGGACATGCATGCAAGTAAACACATATACCCACACGCATACATGGACATATATACACACAAACATACACATAGACACAAACAAGTACATACACACACATGGGCATGCATACAAGTAAACATACACACGAACACCTACACACACACTCATACACCTGGATATGCATACACACAAATAAAATCACACATATACACGAACACGCGCGAGCGCACACACATACAAGTGCGCGGACGGACATGTAAACAAACCAAGATACACTAAAATGTATACACAAACACACATACCCACATACACTTTTTCGCACAGGCAGTCACACACACGAACATATATAGAAACGGATCCACACAAGCGAACACACACACATACACACACATTCACCCTGTGTGTGTGTGTGAGAGAGAGAGATAGGAGGGGTGGGGGATACTTTTTCAAACAAAACTCGGCGCCAGCCCTCTTATCCTCCCAGACGCTAAGCACGACCGTCTTCGCCTTTTGTTAGTTTTGTTGTCATAGGAACATATTTACAACAGGACTCGTCTCCCTGTTTTTTTTTAATTTGCTGCATTTTATCATGTCTTGTCAAAACTTTGATATTGAACTTTAAAGTCACGTGTTGGCATGAACCGTCTCTTCCTATGCAATCTAATTTCCTCTGCCTACTGTTCTACATGTACAACTGTACACCCAGGACATTTTATTTTATTTTGCAGCAATTGCAACCTTCTTCAACTTTAATTTAACAGGCACAGGAATTTGTTTTGTTTTGTAACAGGTGTACTGTACAGGCAAGATTATTCGCTTTTATAACAGGCAACTCTTCCTTCCAATCACCAAGCCAAACGGATGAGCTACAAACTCCTTCCTTTCCATCAAATGTAAACGACAGATGCCTCACATGAAGATAGTTTGAAAAGTCGAAAATTGACCGATTGCTTTGTTTATGAATTCTTTGTGATGTCCGGTCTTACTATACCCTCCTTACTAATTGATAGGACAACACACATTTTGTTTATTTTGTTTGTTAGTGTTGTCAGGTGTAGGAGCTGTGTACACAGACGCCGACTATCACCTTCGTTTATGTTATAAAGAGTTTTACTGTGTATGTTAGTGCTATGTGTTGTAGGGACTGACTACATACACATATATATATATACTATCGTGTTGGAGCCTGTGATGTGTAATATGTTAATGGACGACCAGTAGTCCATTATATCAAGTCGACCTATCAGTCCCTTAGGAGTCAGTGCCAAAGGTTGATGTTTGCAATAGTGGATTTAACATTAAGTTAACTGATTATGAAACAAGTGATGGTCGATTAGAACTTTTCAATTTTTTTTTACATCTTTGATAATAGTGTTAAGATCAGCACTGCTCTTTCTCTGCTTTGCCTCCTGAAATATTACCTTGTATCCCATCCCAGACTGACAGACATATTGATGAAATTATTATTGGAATACCACACAGTCTCGAAAAAGAAAGAAAAAAAGCATGTACAGACACACTGACGTGATTGATTGAGAGAGAGAAAAGACAGAGAGAGGAGGAAATAAAGATGAAATTCTGAACAAGTTATTAAAATAACTAAACTTCGGAGACATTTTTCTGAAACCTGATTCAAATTTAAAAGTTTGGAGTTGTTCATTTCTCAATGTTGTCTGACACTTTAAGAAAAGATTAGCAGCGGCTGCTCGGAGATTGGATCCTAAGAAGGTCACAATCAGAACTCATGCTCCAACTGAACATTTGCTCGCTGCAACAGTTGGTAAAAAATTGTAAAGAGGCGGAGAAAGAGAGATAGAGGGAGCAAATCACGGCAGTATATTTCAGCAGCTTATCTAAGACATACATCACCTCCACATCGGTTCGATCTTCGTCTGACATCTGCTCTCCCAGCCACCCAACAGCCGCCACAAGAAAGTCCTGCTGCAAGCTTTTTTCCCTTGAACACTCTAGACCATTTGTCTATGTTTTATTTTTTCTGTGTTTTATTTTTGGTTAAGGTTTTTAATATTTTTTTTTTTCATTTGGTATTTTCAGTAGCAAAGCCTATGCTGACAAAGCCGCGCTTACACACACGTGTTGGAATCCATGTCCTACATGGTCAGGACATGAAGATGGCTTCTTTCTCAGATTTTGAACAATGATTAAAGCAGGGGACTGTGCTCAACCCTTTGGAAAAGTAATTTTGACAATAAGAGAGCGAGAAATGAAAAAAAAACTCACTCCATATCCGGCGTCTTTCTTTTGTTTCTGCTTCTTTTGATACCAAGGAATTAATGGACATGAGATTTCTCCACGTACTTGTGTTGTTCATCAGAATAATGAACATATACTTTTTTCTCTCTATTTCTTTCTCTCGCTCTGTTCTCTCACAAGCACACACCACGACATAAGAATGAGAGAGAAGCGGGCAGCCATACTAAAAACCACCCGAGAAAGATAACAGAAGCCAAAGAAAGGTTGTCTGTGGTTTAGCAATCGAAGTGTGGAATTGCAAGAACACTACTCACCTATTGTTGCTATTCTACTACTCATCAGCCAGAGTTTGTAAAAAGTTGTAACATAATTAAACATGCGTGGTAATCTTCCCTGTATTCACTTTTTTACTATCTATAAAAATTACTCTGAAATCCGCAGATCCATTAAGGCCTAAGCCTCCTGCTGAAGAACACGAGGATGGAATAGAGGATGGAATGGAGGACGAGCACGGGTGGAAGCAAAGGTAGAAAGAGCAATCAATAGAGAAGCCTGCGGGTGTATCCCGGAGATAGATGATGAGACCTGGTGTGTGTGATTATTGTGACAGTCACGACAGTCCAGTGGCCACACGACTGTTCCAGTGATAAAAATCGAGGGAATGCGAGCATGGCGTTAAGTAAGCGCAGTTATTTTCATTACTCGGCACGCGAGCTGGATGCTTGTCCGTGGACATGTAAATCTCATGTTCCCCACTTTTTCTGTCCCTCATTTGCCTGCCTTTTGCACGAGCCACCACGCTACAAGTGCTGACAATTGTAAACAGAAATCACCAACACAGCAATAACTTGGACGTCCTAGGTTCAAATCTCATCATGGGACAGCTGTTTTACATCTGACGCCTATGAACAGGGCAAGTTTTCATGATTGTGATAAGTGAATGTATAGATACACATGCAGGATGTGTATCCAGTCTTATGTCATGAGCAGGACAACTTCCTCTTTAAACTATGCAAATATATTCGAATAGCCTTAGTTTATAGGCCCTGTGTTAACCCCAATCCTGCTAGCCCTTGGTCATAAACACAGTAACGGTGTACAACCTGCTAAATCGGTGAATTCAAAGAGCCAGGTGTCTTAATCACAAAACATGACACCTGGTAATCGTCCCCTCAGTCACCTGCTAATCCTGTATTAGTACTTAGCTGATTACTAGATGTCAGCTAAATTTTTGTTAGTTCTTAATGATTGCTAAGTATTAGCATTTAGCCCAACTATGGGACCAGCCTCTGAAGTCTGTGGCGAGTGTGTCAGCCACCAATTTTTTCAGGAAAGGAAGGGGAAGGAGGAAATGCGAAAGATGTTAAGAAATGAATTCCCGTCTAAAGCCCTGAATAGACACTGTATTACTTTCATCTCTCGGCGATGACATTTCCTATCTCCGTAAATCCCGCATGCGCTAATCTCGCGATCGTCAATCTAAAAGCTCATCATTTCAAAGGCTGCCTCTTCCTCTACGACTCTGTATCCACAAAAAGATGATGATGGTGGTGCAGAGAAGCTGCAGTCTATCTATATATACCTTCAAGACTTCATTGGAAATCTTGAGATTACTGAAACTCGTAACTTGAAAGTATGAAAGCTGTGGCCAGAGTGAACTCGTCTATAGAATCATCCACAGCCACCAGTACAGCCCGGACCTATCAGTTGGTAGGATGTTTATTAAGTGATAATTTAAATGAATTTATTAATAATAACTGTTACTCGATTCTTCAAAAATTATCCATGCGTTGTACATCAGTACTGCTTTGAGTGTCATGTGGTGTACAGAAACACTCCTCTCAATAGTGCTCTTTATCATAGAGAATTATGTACCGGGGTGCTGGCCATCTGTAAACTGTAAGCGTGGTTATCCAAAGCAAATCAGATGATATATCTTTTATACGGTTTGATCCGGTCTAAATGTTTGACAGAAAATTGCCAATAACACTCTAAAACTTCAATGAAATAAATAACTAAATGTTAGTAATAATTTAAACTTACGATACATAATATTCAATTTTAAAACTTAAATTCACCTGAAGAATTATGTTTTAATAAATCATTGTAACTTTTATTAAATCGAAGCTTTTGGAAATGAACAGTAATTATGTGGTCTAGCGTACATACATTATGTTATTGGCTCAAACTTCAAAAAAACCAAAACAAAACTATCCAGAAGCAATGACCTGCACACGTCCTCTCCTATGTACACGCTTTTCACAGAACCATCTACCCCAGAAATCACTGGTTACTTGTGTCATTCAACGGTCGCGAATTCAAACATTGTCGTGTCCGTTATGTGACTTTCAACTGTCGGAGAAGAAAAACAACCTCAGGGTAAGAGGATACAAGACTCACAAACACAATAATAAAAAAGAAAACGATACCTGAAATCTGAAGCGCGAGTTACTTCCACAAAAGATAAAGTCCATTATTCTCTGCGACACACCGACGGGTTAGGAAGACCTCTGAAGCAGAAAAACCCTTTTCTGACAAAACTGTGGCGCCATCTCGTGTTCTTGTTACTGCCCTCGTGCGGCGCACATCTTTGTGGTGTCTGTCGTGGGACCCTCCGCAGCACTGAGTCGTCACAGTTGTGCGTCGTTCTCTTCCCCTCCCTCCATCCAACCGCCGATGTCCTCTTTGCGTGACTCACGGCAACGTTCTCCTTGGCAGGTAAGCCTAGACACCTGACGACCGGTGACTGAGCGCTGTCAGGACGAACTGCGCACCTGCCAGGTGAAGCGAGGCGAAACGGACTCCAGTCTGGAGAGTTTGCTCGTAGTCAGTAGTCAAGCAAAGATACGAACCTCTTGTTTTGGATTTCAACATTCTTCTGAAATAAAAGAGCTTTGCGTGTAACCCGAGACAGAGTTGATGATCTTCATATCGGTGTCACTGGATCTCTTGCAGAATCGTTATTATCGATGTGAAGAATACCTTATCGATGTACCGTTGCATTCCCAGGTAAGTGTCATGTCCAGGTAAGTATCGTGCTAATTAAAACCTATTCGTCGCCTCTTTGTATCGACAGCAGTTTATTTACCGCTATCTTTCAGAAATCTGCACCCCGGGTGCGCCATACGAATCCCGAACAAGTACAGAACACGATATAAAAAGAAGTCAGACAAGCTTCGTTTACCCTGAACAAAATAAGTGCAGCTACCCACCCAAGAGGGTCACAGAGGTTAACTATTTATTGCTACCGTCGGTGGAGAGAGCGGACTACAACCGTAACCTTAGAGGCCACGAACTCTGATGAACATCACCGTACACTGAGCCATTAAAAAGCAATAAAAAATACGAGTTACAAAAGCAACGGTTATTGAGGCTCTTTGGGGGCCTGGTCTTCAATCACAACAGTTTGTGTTTGTAGCTTTGTCCCGCTACACCTGAGTTCTACCTGACAGGTATGTCACGAATGTAAATGATTAATAGAGGTATAAATCAATCAACTTACCCAGCGACTGCATAAGTAATTATTGTCATGAAGGTGTTGTTTCGAATCTACATGAAAGGTTCGGTAATTGAGAAGAGAGTAACAAAATACTTATCACAAGGTAGATAAGTAGTGCTACATTATACACAGACCCTGAGAACTTGAAACAAAGCCGTGAAAAACAAGCAATATTAAACACGAAAAAAGTAATATAATCCTCTCGGGTTTTGAAGCTGAAGCTATTGAGCTGACAATAAAATACTTGTGTAAAACCAAGTAATGCCCCCCTGCTGTGAAACAGATCTTCATATTCTTCTCATTTACCCCAAGGAAATCTTTTTCATCGGAGTTATTTTTTAAAAGAATTTCTTAAATACTCAGTCATTCTCCTTCCACAACACGATGTCAAAAAGGTGCCTCCTGGACATTTTTTAACCCCCTTCCCCCTCCACAAAACTAAATAAATGTTGGCGAGCCAAGTATCCATCATTCTTGTTGATAAAAGGAGATTACCGCTTAAAAACGATCCTCACTTTATTGATGACTACCGGCTTCTGGGCCTCCACGCACGTCATTGGCTCGCTCAACAAAGTAGTCAATTAGCTTAAAAAGTTAATCAATCAATCGAGGGTCAAAATGTTTTGTAATAATAAACATTTCAGCACTCGATAGAAATCAGAAGAAAGATACTGCGTATTTATTTTCATTTTTTTTGGTTGAGCTCCACCAACAGTCCTGGATGCAAATATTTCATGTTAAGCCTGCAGACATACAATGGTGGCGCGACACGACGACAACAACAAATGGAGTGAAAAACTTCATTAAACATTCAGAAGGACAGAGTGAAGCGCACGCTCCCACGAATGCAAGTGAACAAACAAGCAAGCGCACACACGCAGGCGCCATTTTTTCGGGCAACTACCTATATATATATACTGGAAATTATGTCCATACCATAAAACTAATTAAATGAATTCGAAAATTGACAAAAAAAAGCGCATTGTAACAGAAAGTATTGTAACAGCTTTAAAAAGCTGTGAACTCTGACAGGTTTGCTAATAAAATGGCATTATAAAATTTTAGGAATCAGATGAATTATTCATTTAATAGTCCAATAAATATGACATAGTGCCATCTTCTCTAGCGATTTAGTATGATAAGTGTCAGAGAATTGCAGCTCATATTGACTATGATACAAGAAAAGGAGTGCTTCTCTTACACGAAAATATCTGGCACCATTTTGAACATAAATAAACACTATGTTATTTGAGTCAACAGGTGAAGAAAGTTTTCCAACAAGTATGATTTTTTTTTCTAAAAGATAATATTAGTGATATGTCGTCGTGAGAAAAAGGCAATGTTCCTTAATGCAATAAAATAATCTCTTGTATCTAGTTAACAATTTAATCAGTATATTTTAATTTTTTTATAATGATAAGGTCTTATTTATTTAAGGAATCTCTGCCAAATTATTTGCTATCACTGGGGTGGCGGTGTCTACATGGCTGTAGGGTGTACAAGCGGAACGATCTGAACCACGGAGTCCACCAGCAACAAAGACATTGGGCGGCCATTGCTGGCGACAGAGCGAGTTGAGCCCCTTTATGTTCTGGAATTTCCACGCCGCCATGGGCCACAAATCACGGCCGGGTATAGCTCGGGTGTCCACCCGGTCTCTTGAAGTGAAGGGTGCGTGCGGGAGGCTGTGTTGGTGTGTTCAGAGCTTCGTTGTACCGCCGGAAGTGTACAAACTACCACCGGAAGTCGAAAAGAGTGTCGATTCATGTCACGTGGTTTCCTTCAGTCTGTATGTTGGTCGCATTGTCTGTTTTTAGCCTAGCTAACTCTGTTTTCTTTATTGGCAATAATCAATTAGCGTTAACAGCTGCTCCTTTGACATGTTGTTGGGTTTTTTTTTTTTTTTTGGTTTTTGTTTTTTTTGTTTTTTTGTTTTTGTTTTTTATTCTTTAGACAGTAATTATCAACCTTTGACACGTTAGAAGGAGCTCTGAAAATGTTCCTCAGAAGCAAACCTAAGGGTACCTCTCTTCCCACTCACCAACTCACCCACCCGCGTAAATCCATTACTAGCCATCGCAACATCAGATAGGTGTATTAATCATTCGGCACTCGCAATGCCTCATTACACACAAAGCAGACCGCGAATGTGATCCCCTGCTTTCTGGCAGAGAGAAATGAACGTGCTAACTCAAGTGCATTACCAATATTTGGCCTGTGGTTCTGAAATTTTATCGAAAATCTCGACATTATTGGCTTATTAGTCGATCTTTGAATGTAGCATGACTACTGCCAGTAGCCCAGGCTGCATCGTCATGGGAAGGAAGGAAGGAAGAGTTAGAAGAGTGTATGACAAGCAGCGAAGTCTGTCACAAACTGGGAATTGAATGGCAAGATGGCAGGTGCCCACGCTTTCTCTGTGTCCTCGGTCCACCGACCACGACATGGAAATGCAAAATTCAAAAATTGAACAGATCATAACATACATTTTTTGTCCACGTTTTCTCTGTTTGTCGTGTGCTTTGCTCGTTTACAAAAAAAGCACAATTGATGTCTCCAATAATAGTCATCTGTCTTCACAATCTCAATAACAAGCTCGGTGGACCACGAGGGTCTGTGTTTTAAAGCTGGATACTCGTGTTTAATGCCTGGGAGGGACACAAGTGGTGAAAGCGCTTCTCTTTATGTCTGTGATAGTTTGTGGAAGGAGAGAGGGAGTGCAGCAATAAGACGACCAGAGAGGGAGAGAGGAAGGTGGGGTAGCAGGATGACAGTTGTTGAAGTAATAAAAAATGCAGTCAGCTCTATCTAGCATGAGTCCACATGGACTGAGGGACTGCAGACAACGTGATGGCTGTTAATCACGTGACAGGAACTAATAAGAAACAAGAGCCCTACATTGTGTGTCATCTTCTTTACCATTTCATCGTTATCTCGGGAGAGGATGGGCTTTGGGTGATACAAATGTCCTTATAGAACAGTTCTTTTTTTGCTCTCACTCAGATTTTCTTTCTCTTGCAAGATCAGACATGTACGCATGCACACAAAACACAGAGTTATATATTCACACGCATACTTTTTTTCTCTCTCTCTCATTCACATTTTCTCTCTCAGACAATTTTTTTAAAAATATCTACAAACACACATACACACACGAGCTTGAGGTCAAAGTATACAGAAAAACAATATTCCAAAATATCACAACTGTAATGACTTCTTTTCGCTCTTTGGTGGCTAATTAATGGGACCATATGAGTGTTTTATATGTATGTGTGTGTGTGCTATGTGCTCAATACGGTTAATTCAGATTGTGATTGATCCTGTTATGTAATTTTTGTGCAAATGTTACATTTTATTGATTGTAACACATCTGACGTTACTTCCTTTCAACAAATGAAGAGATGAATAAAGAAATAAATAAAGAAGTGGGCATGTTATCAGAGAGAGAAATAAAGAAAGGGAAAGGAGTGGAACAAACTATAGATACATAAGGAATAGGTATGTTATACGAGATATAAGAACAAATGTGTAGATTGATACAATATGATACAAAGGAAGAAAGAAGAAATTCGAAACAATATAAAGATACTAACAGGAGAAAAAATATATAGAGAGAGATGCGTGCGCAAGTGCTTACGTGCGTGTATGTTGCCAGCCGGTAATCAGCCAGTCTGGTCTGCTCAGTTCGTTCTGTGCTAACGGCGCCGGTCACGCACTTCAACCATCGATACGGCGACACTACGTGGACACTACGTGCAGTTGCCGGCGCGACTCTCTTCTCGCATTACCATTAGGCGCCGACTGCTTTTAGCAAAGTTTTCGCAGTTGAGTCAGTCCCACTTTGATAATACTTACTTTTATCTGCAGTCTTTGAAAAGCTGAAACCCATATCTTGGCAGATACTCAACATGCTAGAGTACACGGCACAGACACAACAGCTACAACAGTGACTATAACAGGGAAATAACAGTTCCTGTGACTGGCCCTCGCATGGATTAGAAACTTCCGAGAAACTCATTGACTATGAATTACAGTTCCGTCTTCAACTGACCACAATATATACACCGATGTCTTAGCTGCAAGCTTTCTTTGATTGTTATGAAGCTAGACAAACGAAGAAGGATTAGGACGAAGAATTAAAAATGACAAAAAGATAAAAGAATAATAGAAACGAGAAAGAAGAAAAAAAAGTCAAAAGAAAGCAAGAAAGAGGAGAAACGAGGGATTGAGAAGAGAAAGGAAAGGTAATCAATGACAGTAAAATTACAAACATTTGTGTATCGACGCACTTAATTTCCTCCGCTCAATGTGCGCTAATTGCCCTCAGAGTAGAGTGCTCTGGGTAACTGCGCTCTAATCTGCCGAATAAGGGTCTGAATTCTTACACTTTTCTTACTCCCATGCTCCTCTTTTCCAAAAATCCTTGTCCGTTGTCCCTGTATTTTATCGGCCATCCTCTGTAACGACTCCACACATCATCCACTAGTCATCGTGGTCGTGTTGCCCACTCGGAGGACGACGGTTTCAGTGTCTACGGACTCATTGCTTGCCGCTAAACGCCCGCCAAGTCTCCAGTACAACCTCCCTTGCCGAGACAGCCTGGCACCATAATAGTACCGCATGGAATTATTAGATGACATTATCTGATCGATCATTTCAAGTCCTCCTTTCCTCCCCTACCCCCCAAAATAACTGGGTTTCTGTTAGTGGAACAAAGGGTTCGACTACAGGACTGAGCTAAATCATGAGAACACTGACCCTTCCGCTAATGGTATGATGGTTGTAAATACTTACTTATATCTTCCCAGTCCAGAACTTCTTGCGGAAGAGGTCTGCTTTCAAAGTTATTCTCGAGATCCGAGTATGGCCCTCTCGAAAGGTCGAGGAATGTGACCCAACAATTTACACCATGGAGTCCAAATTACTGAGCGCTTGGCAATTTTCTTTTTCTTTGACACATTGGTGGCGACCACATCACTCGAGTCAGATAATAAATAACAAATGGCAATAATCTAACAGTCAGAGGTTGACGTTGATTGTCGGAAATAAAACCTGTGATTTTATTTGTAGTGGGAAGGATTTATTCGTTCTCTAGCAGTGGCACAGAGAAGAAGGGAAGAACACAACTACAGCATCGTTGTCTGTCATGGGGAGAGTAACATTTGCAACGATAAAAGCAGCTCGTCTGAGATTTGCGAGTACTACAGGAGGAGTGTTAAGGGGACAGTTATTAGTTTTTACTAGCGTGGTTTTGGTTAACATGTAGTAAAATGCTCGAAATTTGACTGAAAACTTTACAGTGTAAAATATATTAAAAGATCACATCACCACCAACAGTGTCTTGGCACGTCTTGTGAGCATAGTTCACACCAACATTGAAAGCTTTCAGGCCCTCGGAAACTGTAGATAGAAAATATGATCTCATATATTTTAATGTCTCTGCGATGAAATTCAATAAAAAAAATGTAGAGCAGACATTTTAGTGATTTCTACCTCACTCCACAATATTGAAACCTTCTTTCTTTCTTTGTGTGACGTGCGGAGACTGGAGCAGGTCAGTGTGTCTGAAAGCGAGGCGCACAAATAACCAGTTTCAATATCGCAGACGTGCAAAGCAGACGTAAGGTGATCATGGTCACGTGATCTTGATGCATCTGTTGTCCGCTGAGCATATTGAGCCTGCCTTGTCTCTGTGACTCAGCATCACTTCCAGGGTACAATCCATTACTGAGTTATAGCAATGAAATCCCACTGGGGACATTCCTTTGTCGTAAGTTTGTGTCACAAAGTTGAGGATAAAATAATCTCTAAATCCTTTAAAACTTTTGTTGTCGCTTTTAATATTTTCTTTACTGTTATTTTATTGCCATGTAGGAATTCAGAGCATTGTTAACCTTTAACTGATTGCAGAAAGTTTTACATGTCCAGCTGGTCGTCTTTTGCGTATGTATATGCTTAATCCACATTTTATAATTGCCCCTTTCGAGCTCGTTCACGCAAAATAAATACATAACAATATATGACAGAGTTGATGGACGACTTTGCAGTATCTGAGGTCAATCAAACAGCAGACAACGGATATACTGGCGGTTATCTGTGACATCACTGTGCCTTCAGCCTCACTTATTCACTTGTATACGGCGCCTTATTCGATGTGACTAACTTTGTCCACTCTTATCATCATCGGTTTTCACGGCCGACATCATCACATGCCAAAGCCTTTACCATCCTCTATCATGACATCGGTTTAGTCGCTGCTGAGTTGTCTTCTGATATTTAGTCTCCGACTCCAGCTACCCAGAGCTCCTAAAAGTAGGTTACTCTTATATATGTGTATAGAACATTAGGAAAAAAGTTAACAAAGAAAATTTTAAAAATAAAACAAAAAGCAGAAAAAGAAAGAAAAATTAAAACAAAAAAGGGGGAAAAAAAAAAAAAAAATTCCCAAAATAGGAAGAATAAAGATTTAAACAAAGTTGCCATATTCTAGTGTAAACAAACAAATCCCCTCACCAAAACTTGACAGAGCTTCAAATTTAGTTGCTTGACTTCACAAGGATCGTATCTAAAGCAAAGGAAGACTAACATACCCCCATCACGTGATTTATTAAAGGCAGATCATCAACAACACACAACTCCTGCCTCTCTCTCCTCTGTCTAATGGCGATGTACCCGATGCCTCTGGTCAAGCACACAGTTTCTATCACTCAACATTTCTGCAATGTCAATACCACACAAATCACACACGTGGCTGTTCAAGAAACTGTCATGGAGGACCTCCCCAGACACTTCAGAAGGGCAAGAATAAATGGTCTCGTCGCACTTTCATCCAAAATAAATCCTTCAGGAGGTAACGCACGACTCATCGAATAAACACTCTCCTCGCAAATACTGCGATAGCTTCTACAAACTGCAGCTGTGACAACAGTAGATGACTTTCTTTTATTCATCCAAACTAAAGCAAACTAAGGTAATAAAACACTACCGAGAAAGATCACGTGACCAGAGCAATACACACGTCACCACACTCATTCCCATAGTCCAGCCGAGCATTGCTATCGCGGTATAGACTGAATGTTCTCTCTCTCTTGCTCCCAAAATTTAATCCGAATTAATGAATAAATTAACGAAGAAAGCTAGAAGAAATTTCGATAACTGTGCAGAGCTAGCAAGGTGCAGGAGAACTTGTGTGCCAGAAAAGACCTCGGGCGGATTTTCTTTCCTAGCGAGTGTGAAAACAAGCTGACCCAGGGCAACCTGCACACAGACCTGTGAGTACATGCCGCCGTAATCTTTGTTTAGACTACGAACCTCGACATCGTCAGCAGAGCGTGAAGACTTGCAACCTGAGACACACAGTCGCCGCCATCCTGACACGATCCACGTCTTAAGCCACAGACAAACGAACACGCGGACATACAGTCTTGCATGCATAAGAATAGTGTGTTCACACATTATGACACGCACGCACGAACATAATACACTTCTGGATGTACATTTATATCCACATCAGCATACAGACACAGGCGAGTGCACACACACCCACACACACACACACACAATCCATGATCTGACAAAGGTGGCTCACTGCTTGTCTGGAACATTCCCCTCCACCCACCACCCAACCTGTCCCGCCGTTCAGCCTCAGCGACTCTCGGGCAGCTGGCAACCTAAGCCTGCAGGGCTTTTGTGTGGGTGGCATTTCTACTTTGGGACCAAATGTAACTTGTCACAGGTGATAGAGAGGTCCACTGCCATTACTACGGTGTACCCTTACCGCCGGCCCCTGCTCACCTCCAGCTCCTGACAGTAACACACAGAGTCTTTGTAGCGCTAGTAGAGCGTGGAATGTGAGCAGAAAAACACAAGGTCCACCGTTTAAAAAATTGTTTAAACCTATTTTTTTAAGTGACTACATTCCCTCTGCGAAAAAGTTAATACGAAATTTTTTTAACGGGAGCGACAAAATTGTGTCCTGCTTCTTTGCATTGCATTGCACCAGCTTGCAAAATGCTCTGACACATGTAGCTGTTGACACAAAAACATTCTAAAAATATTCTAGTAACATTCTTCGTATATTTCAGAATATCTTTTAAAACGCAGTCCAAGAATTTCTCCTTATACACACCCAAAACTAAAATATTTCAATTTTCATAAACATTCCAGTAGTGTTTAAGATATATTCGAGAACTATCGCAGAAACAGCTACTACTATCGCAAGTAACACAAAACTTGCATTGAAAGAAATTCTAATAGAAGTAGGTGAAAGTAGAAGGTAGAAGAGAAATGGTTGAAAGATGAAAGACAAAGTAGCATGAGATCATGAAAGACCTTTGACTTAACCTAAGCCAACTCCTCACCCACTTTGAACTTGAACTTGCACACGACCTTCCAATGTAAATTGTCCTTGGTCTAGAATCACATGACCCTCTCTCCAGGAGATGGACTTATCTGAGCAGAGCGTGGCTTTGTTGTTAATCAAAACACTAATCGGGAATATGTGTAATGACTATTTGCAACAGCCGGCATCGGGTTGCCATACTTATCTTCCATAGTCTAATTACAAGACGTGTCCTGAGAGTGGCATCCACAAGGGTAACCATTCGTCTGGTGGTAAAGCAAAGGTACCAACACTTAACACGATCAAATGAACAGAGGTACAGCGCATCTCTTAAGACGCTTTTATGTCCCCTTATCACCTCTCTTTCGAAAAGGATCAGCTTGTTGACTACTACCTATCAAATGGCAATTAGCAGCCAGACATTTGACTTAATCTCTGGTTTTTAATCATATCGCAAAGCATACCTTTGGACAAAAAAAGTCGAAAAGAACGCATTAAGGTTGGCAGGTGGAATTGATCCTCTATATTCTAAAGACCGGTAATGACTGTGGTCCGGTCTTTCAATGTGTGGAGTCGCTGGGTAGTCAGATGGCGCGATGATAGAGGACTAAGGACCAGGGCGACGTCTGTTCATGGATCGGAGTCACACCGGGACCTCATCCCCACTCGTCGCCTTTTCTTTTGCTTGCTGTGACACCTTTTCATGTCCAGGTCCTGCTGGCAGAATTATACACTGATATACACTGACTAGGCGTCAAAGGAATAGCAGGGGTACATTTTCTTGTCTAATGGTTGTTTGAAGCTCATCAAAGCTCATCAGAATATATTGCCCCAAACCTAGAACATGAGTCTGAGCAGAAAGAGGTCAACAACCTTGACGTCAAGATTGTACACGAACACCTTTACGATAGGAAGGCTTCAGCCAATGGGAGAGCTGGAACCATACTTTAATTTAGAAGTATCTGTGAAGAAGCGTGATTTCTGTCTGGGATTAGCAGCTTTCGTAGGTGAACTGATTGTTCCTGTCGGCAGGTTTCTTAGAGGACTATTCTTGTCTCTTATACTTCTTTCTGGTTAGCCATTTATACGCGTAGCTGAAAAACTGTAGATAGGAACACTTCTGACTCGTCTTCCAAAACCATTCTTACTTCATATGCGATGGAGTACTTTTGACAACTGTATGTGTAAATTTAATGCCATCTAAAATGTCATCGAAATTTTATTTATTTTCAAATATCGTGTATTATTATCAGATGAATACCGTACCATAAAGTTACTCGGTGTGTAATGGTCTTTCTGTATGTCTCAGGCGGTTAGGTTATATTTGTGTTTCGATGTGTCTGTCTGTCAGTTTCAGGCTTCTCCTGATCTGAAATTGTTATTTCTTTTCTTTCTCCCCCTCCCCCTCTCTCCCCTCTATGTGTGTACAGTAAATTAGACATGAAGTTTTGTTCAGTTTTCTTTCCTTTGCTGATTATACCAAGTCCAAGGAGTATTTCAAGGAACATAATTGAGTTCTTGTACATTTTTTTTAGTTCTTTCTTACTTCTTATTTTCCGTCTTCTTTCTACGCCTTTCTCTCCAGCATGTCATCAATTAAAGATTTAAGAAAAAACGCTCCAATACAGAGACGGATATGTTCTGCAACAAGACCTATGACAAGGCGATAACAGCAACGACAAAGCGACGACATGTGGCAGGTGTTCTTGTCTCCCGCAGATGCAACGTGACGTCATCAGATGTGATCGAACACAGCTCACCAGAGGTCCACATCCTCACGGCCTCTCTGTACCAGGAATGCAAGTCAGACCAAAGATAGGTACGGAGCCCTGTGGGAGTTCTAATAACCCATTCTGTCAACAGCGACACTGCATTAAACTGTCTTTGCGGGGACGTTGGAGGACGTTGACGCCAGAAAAAATGGCTGGCAATCAGAAAAGAATGGAGTGGCCATGCTAGGCAGGACTTGCGTACAGCGATTCAGGACAGACTTAAGTGGCGAACCTTGTTAGATGATACATCTAATCTAGTTCACCATGGCACGCAGGACTGGCGGACCACCATAGACAGTCCTCCACTAGTACCAGTCAAAGAACGAATAAATAAGGGAATAAATCTGTACTTCGTAAGATAAAAGAATGCATAGTGGAAGTAGGTGACAGACTCTTACTTTGAAGGTCTTTTGGTAAACTCTGACATTCATTGAAACACACCATAAATAGCTTTGAAAGCAATAAATAATAAAATAAGACTTTATTTTTTCCCACAGGGCATTTCGGGCCAGGTCGACATCAAACCAGAAAACAATACCACAACATATTCATATCCGCCAAACAGACTCATACATCCATGGTTCAGGCAGCTGCATTCATTCGAACTCATTATCAGTCAGAAATCTCACGACAGAAACAACTAAGGGCAGCTTCAGTGTGAGTAATTGAGAATGAAGAACTCTAGATGGAAATTGATGCCTTACCATCAAACACATTAATGTGAAGAACATGCCAAAATGCCCTCACACGTAAGTATTATTCAACCTACCTTCAAACTTTCGCTGGAATGGACTGCACAGTGCTTGACACACCAGTTGTAGGTGTATGTAGCCATAGCTAGTCCTGAGGTTCCTTACGAGATACTGGTGAGCAATGTGTTTCCCTGTATAACAACACATGCTCCACAGGTTCCACACCCAATGTCCAGTTGTATAGAAATCTCGTTCTCAAAAGGAGAATACTAGCCACTAAACAAAAGATGGCGATCACAGAAAATTGAGTATCCATTGAAAGCAGGACAAAGTGAAAGGTCAAGGATCTGACAACTGAAAGCATTTCTGTCTCATCCGCCGGCTTTGTAATAACAAAAGCAGAAATTTACACTCCCCGTTAAGTATATACACTGCCAGATCAACAAAGTAGCAACAGCAACAACAACAAAATGTAGTTCTCTAACCTTTCGAGAACAGCAATTTTCAAGGGCGGTACCCATCTCCTCTCCCTCACTGCCTTATCTTCCCCATTACTTTTCAGGCAGATACGCCCTTGGGACGAATGATGCACCGCACGGGAATCGAACCGAGAGACCTGCGGGCTCTGATATAAACGCTTCGAGCACTTTGGTATCTGCTTTCCCAAACTGAAGAAAAAAAGAAAGAAAAGAAAGGACAGCGAAACAAGAAGAAAAAGAAACAAAGGGAGGAAGGCTAAATAGGAAAAGCAATCGATAGGAGGAGACAAGCACGTACCAAGGGAAACCATCCAAAGCAAAATTCATTCCCTCCCCTACCTCCCACTGCAGGAAGAAAGTGTCATTAAAACACAAGGGGTGCTACACAATGATGGAAAAGGTGTCACTGTAGACTTTTGATGACTGCGACATTTTCTCCAGGAAAGACCACTTGCCGGCAATTTGCCTTCCAGCGAGTTTGGCAGACTTTACAATTTGTGGGCCAGGTTGCACTTAGCAGACGACGTTCAAAACCTCGCGGGATTTGCTTGTCACTGTAGTCTGCACTTCAGACCTCACGTAAAGTGGTAATTGTTCCAATGGCGCAGGAGGTGAAGAGAGCTGATGGGTCAGTGGGAGCACAAAGCCGAGTCCGTTTAGCAAGAAAATGCTTGTAGATGGTTGCCGGGGGGTAAGGTTTTGCTCTGTCATGTGTTTGTGTGTGTGCTTGCTTGCGCGCGTAGGAGTGATAGATAATGTAAGAACTGTAAACAACAGTTACATCTAATGCGATCTTAAGACCATCAACTAGTAAACTACATTTCAGCTGGCTAAGCTAATAGCGAACAGCAGACACAAACTATAAAACCAAGAAGGCGACACGTATGGTGCATTTTACAATTTTTGTTTGCCTCATCGCGGAAGAGAGGAAAAAAGAAAAAAAAAAAAGATGCTGTAGTTTAAGTGCTCGTCAGACAAGCGAACGTTTTCTGCAGTGCAACGTATTTCAGTTTTCTTAAGGCAACGGAATTAGCAATGACTCAGACAAGGAACTGCAGGTCCTGCAAGTCATAAAATGAAGAACTAGTGACATGTTGCTCTCTCCTCTCATCTTTTTCTATCTCACCCCCTCTCTCCCTCTTAGCCTTTCCTGCTTTCTATTGTCTCTCTCTCTCTCAGCCTATACAGCTGACGGTTCCCAAAATACCCTGTAATGAGACGAGACGAAACCTCTGTCGTTCCTATATTTCTGTGCAGTGAATATTGTTGTCTTTCTACTTTTTGTCTGCCATAACAGAATCCATATGACTTAGTCTCCAAATTTTCTATTTCTTACGACATAAGCCCCATAATGCAACAAGCAACTTCAGACTTATTTTTGCAACTCTAGATCCGAATGATTATTCTTTTAGTCTCATTTTCATCATGGAAAAAAAATATAAGACCCCCATTTCCCACAACATCAATAGGAGGCTCTTGAGACGGCAACACAGGCAAGATGGCTGTGGGCTTTATTGACGCCAGAAACTAGACTGTAGTGTAACCGACATATGCTTGACTAGCAACTTGTTTTTTTCCTGACAAAACTAATGACAGGCAGCCTATTTTTAAAAACAAACCAGCACATATATATATACTTGTACATAATATCTACGTGTACTTGTAATGGCATCTACATATACATATTATGTATACTTGGATGTATTATAGCCATATACTTGCACATATTAACTAGATGTACGTGTAAATATTATTTTCATACACGTGTACATGTTACCTACTAATACTTGTGCGCCTTTTCCTAATCTCGCTATCCTGATTATATCTTTTTCTTTCATTTTCATATTTTGTTCATATTGCATTCTGTGTTTATTATGTTTATGTACTGATGCCATCTTCTGACTGTCTTCAATTTCCTTCTCTCACACTAAAGCTTGGGCTAGGTATGCATAGTTTTGACATGTGTCAACCTTACATTCAAGTTAGAAACCGAGCGTATGCAGAGTACTACAAATGACGGAACAAGACGGACCCCGTATCTCCCTTTACCCTCCTTCTTATATGCGAGAGACAGAGCGAAGGAGGAGGAGGAGGAGGGACAGAGAGAAATGTCTGTTCGTTTGAGAAGTGATATGACAAAGTGCATCGTGAATTTGCTACGAGATAACAATACACTCAGATTTGTGTACAACAGGAGTTGACGCCTCTTTAAGCGAGCAAGTTCCTGATGAATAGCCTAGGGGAAGTAATCCACATTAAACCAATTATTTTAGTTCGGGCTTATTCCTTCCCTTACACTTCATACGGGGAGAAATAATGCATCGGTAAAAAATTTACAATTTAAAGACTTTTTAAAACTCTCTTCTTAACTTTTAATGATAAATATGCACTGAAACGATTTTAATACGTGTTTTAAAGAACAAGCGGGGATTAGCTGATGTTTTTTAAGACTCGTTTTAAATTTGTTACATCGATTGAGAATCAAAGAGACAATCATGAAATTTCCAGGTCGTTAATCTTTGCAAATGATATATTCTATTTCTTCCCTGTTTTGTGATTTCTTTTATCATAGTTTGCAAGTAAACCTGCTTTTTCTGAATATTTATGAAATTTAGCTGTCCTTTGAAAAGTTTGCAAAGGGAGTCAAATCGAGAAGTCATAAAATGTTCAATGTAGTTGCGTCCCCTATGCAACCCGTGACGAGAAGGAGGGTAATATCGGGACACGCTTTTCTCCTTTTACTTAGTTTTTTTTTCCAAACTGTAATCGATTTCAGTTTTAAGTTCAGAAGATCAAACTGTTATGTAACTTAGTTGTATCTTTTCATTTGATTTGGATAAGTGTGAGTGAAATAATTGACGTTGATTGTGGATGGAATTGGAGACAGAATAAAACCCTTTCCTCTAAAGTGTGCATTGTCCTTGGAGATCAATTATGACTGCACAGGCGCCTTTGTCAGCTTGGAGATGTCTAAGACTTTCTTTTAACAGTTCTTGTTCCTTATATATTCTTATTCATTCATTTTAAGTAAAATGGTATCATTTTTGTCCTGTCAAATAAAAATACTAAAAAATTAGTGAAATTTTCTGACAAATAACAAAATTTCTGACTAAATGTGCAAGATTTCTTACTCACACAGTCTATTTTCGTCCATCGCACACTACTCACTCATCCTTACATTTATCAGGTCTATCACTGGAGAAGACAAAAAGTTAACCAGGGAGTTAGTCAAGCAGTGTGTGCGTGTTCGTGTGTGCGTGTTCGTGTGTGCGTGTGTGTGTGTGTGCTCGCGTGTGCTCGCGTGTGCACGCGCGTGTGTGTGTGTGTGTGTGAGAGAGAGAGGGAGTGACAAATGCGATCAATACCTGCTCCGTTCTCTTTAACGCGCATCAATGCTGCATTCTGACATTTTACAGATGTACGCTTGCTGAACTCTGGGGTCAGTGGGTACTGGAAGGATAAGGGGCACAAGTAAAAGAAAAGAGTGATCTTAAGGTTGTAGGGGAGTGAGATATGAGATCTCACTTATTCCGGAGCCAGCTCTTGTGAGGATGCCACCTGTCTCTTCTCCACTTGCTGCCTTACCTTTTCTAACCCCATGAGTAGTCAGGTACCTAGGCCACAACTGGGTCAGTCGGGTGAGGTACGCTTCATAAAACGGGTATCAACCTTGCTTAGTGTACGCCTTTGGGCTTGGATTCGAATGAGTAAGGAGTTCTTTTCCCCTGTCCACTAGTGGTACGTGCGTGAATGAAGGACAGACAGACAGACAGACAGACAGACAGACAGACAGACAGACAGACAGACAGACAGACAGACAGACAGACAGACAGACAGACAGACAGAGAGATACTACACAAGAAATAGAAAAGACATTTATTTATTGCAATACCATTACAAAATAGTGCTGGGAAGTTTTGTGTGTGTGTGTGTCTTTTAATTTCTTATTTTCTTTTTACTAGCCCTTCTTGCTATTTGCCTTCGTTTAGTCTATCTGTATTTCTATCTTCAGTCTGTCTGCTCTAAACATTATGTCTCACCTGTGCCTCAGACAGGTAGATTAACCTCAGAAAGTTCAGGACATATTACGTCATGGTGACGTCAAGGGTCCCAATGAAGGTGTCGACAGCTGATGTCGCAGAAATGCCAACACCTGACAATATCTAACTGCAACAGCGCAACGAATTGTATAAAAATAGGTAGAAAGTCTAAGAAAAAATCGAAAAAAATTCCCTGAAGTGGTGATGCAAAACGGTAATAATCAGTATTAACAATCGGTATTGATGATCACAATTTCACCTTTGGGGATGTGAAAAATAATGACACACCTTTGCAATGAGCTGTCCTCTATAGGTATGAAGTGACCAATATAAACCATTATCTCTACTGGCGATTAGAAAACAAGTTTACCTGAGAGGAACCTGGCAAGGTCTCGACATTTACCCATTTGTAAACATGCCATTGCCTACTACTGGCAACCCCTGTGGTCTTTATGTGGATCAATATATGGTTCACCTTTATGTATGTTAACACGAGTTTTGTTTTTAAAAATCGCAAATTATCAACAAAGCAAAAATGCGATTTTCGTACTGTTTTGTCTTTCATTTTTATCTTTTGTGTCTTTGCGAAGATCCAACCAGCAATGAAAGAAATAATTTAAATGTATGCTTAAATTATAATCTCATATTCAATGACACTCGCATCTTTTAATTGCGATATCTTGCCAACTTGATTTTAGCACCAATGTTGAGTGAGAAACGAAGGTGGCGAAATAAAATGGTACATGTTCTTTCTCCAAGGGTAGCTTTGGAAAAAATTTCTTTTCTACCTCAAAGTCTGGCCAGAGAAGAGATAATGTGAGGTGAAATAACGAGTTGAAACTGTATTTTTGATTTACAAAAGTAAATGACCTTTTTATGAAACTAAATTTATAAAATATATTATCTTGTTTTCAATGGCTCTCAGCCTAAGCGACAAATCCTCCTGACGACTCAAAGTTCTGTATCTCTTTTCCAGGAGGTCTAGAATCTTGGCTATTTTTGAAATGCCGATGTCTTCGGCTGATTAAAGATAAGGAAGCTATATTATCGGGTCAAAGTACAGACACTGAAAAAATCACTCTTTTGAAAACGAAAATTAGGAGCAATTTTTTCTTGGCATCCGGTTGCTCACGCTTGACTGGCAGACATCGCTTGGATACATTTGACTGGAATCAATGATGATCTATGATGGAGCTCCGGCGTTTGTTGTCTTCCCAGACACCGGATGCATGTGTGCCTCGGGGGTAATTTCCTCATCCTACTTACTACCACACACATCGCCTATTACAGAGGCGTCCACCTTTGTCCCTGGGATCTTTGGCCTTACCTTTATCTCTTTTTATTCCTTTTGGTATGACACACTGAGGTTACTCTTAACTGAACAAATATAGCAGAGTGATAAAATTTGGGTAGTTTTGACTCAACAATAAGACAATCTGATTTGTGAGATTAGGAAATGCCTTTAGACTGTGTAATATCATAAAAGAGGCAAAATTGCAATATCGGTGGATAAAGATTGTTAAAGTATTTAAAGAAATTAATTAATTGCTTTCTTGCATACTAATGACCAGCTTTACCTAATTACTTAATGGCTAATTCTCCTTAGGCAATTTATATATTGGTCAAAGCAGGCAGATACTTTATGTTCACTTCAAATGTTGTGATACCTTATTAACACCAGCCCTGGCACTGGAATTAAGAAGAAAACATGTGATCAGATGATCATCAGGTTCTATCACCATCACCTGCTATCTCATCAAGCTAGGCCATTTCCTCGTTGGGAATAATTATGAAAAGAAAGAAAAAGAAAGAAAGTAAAAGTTCACATGGACTTGAATCTCAAGAGTCTGAGAAAGATTCACACTTATATCCACGAACAAGCATCTAAAAAATGTAAAGAAGAAGAAGAAAAAAACAAATGATGATGATGATGATGATGATGATGATGATGATGATGATGATGATAAAGGGGAAAGGTATAAAAAGAACAAAAATGCTCATCAGTAACTCAAGACGGATATACACAAGTACATGCAGCAGTAATGAAGGCAGCAGTTTGTATTTTTGTTGAGGGCGAGCTGTAACTGGAAGGTCGTGACTGCCCTCCCACGCTCCCCTCACGTAACCGCTCTCCCACCTCCACCCCACCCACCCTCAACTCCCCCCATCCTAACGTCAGCGACCGTGTTCCTCCGTAACCTTCGGCAAGGCTTTGATCTCAGCGATTACTGGCACGAACGACGGGGGCACGTGCATGTGCGCGCGGTGCATGCTGGGCAGGACGCGCGTGCCGGGCCTTGCCTGCGCGCTTCTTTGCTTCGCTTTTTCTCTCGGCCGCCTCCAGAGAGTTGTCAAAACTGAAAGGTTCCTCAAAAGAACTCACGTTTCCGCCGGCATGTTCGCTTCCCCCTGCGTGTTTCGTAGCCAATGGCGGGCTAACAGCACCCTTTTGAAAAGGCTAAGCTTTTTCTTTTATTAAATTTTTCTTTTCTCAGCTGACAGGAAGAGACACTACAAGAAAATAAATGGAAAGTCAGTGGAAAAACGCTTTTTGTGAGTGGAATTTTTTTTTTTGAAGCTGGAGATCGCCGCGGTTTGTGACAAGCATCAGCTATCTGGCTGATACGTGCAGATCGTCAAAAGAGGTTTGCGACAAATCAGCTTGATTCTGAGCCTGCAAGCCTGGGTGGAGAAACACAAACTGCGCAGAAGAGCGCGCGGTGGTCTGTGGGAAGTGGCGGCCCTCTCCCCCATGCCCCTCCCCTCCCAGTGGCTCTGATCACGCCGAAGTCACTTTCACAATCGGCTGCACGTGTGATGCGATTTGCTCAGTGAGCAGATGGACGTTTTGCAGGCGACTCTCAGCCAAATCAACCGCTGCTTTCAAGTTGGAAACGAACATAAAAATCCCCCTCTCCCCCCGACAACCCCATCCCTACAAGTCGTTTCCAGTTTTCATCGCTCTTCCATTCCACTTCTTCGCAAGAGCAGAAAATAGGATTAACCGTGGAGTAGGGGGGAAGAGAAAACGCGAAAACAAGAATGACGAATAGAAGGCATAAAACCATCTTGGCGGAAGCACTCTTGAAGAAAAGTCGAGTTTGAGAAGTATTAGCCATCAAGAGGAGAGAGAGGTGGAAAAAAAAAGAGAGGAGGAGAGAGAAGAAGAGAGAGAGCTGCAGCTTAACTTGTTTCTCGCCAAAGACCGAGGCTGGCGGCTGCGATGAAGGCGAGTGCTGTGTGATGCTGTAGCGGTGCTGCAGTGGGTTGGCTGAGCCCCGAGCTACAAGCCGGAGACACTGCGAGAGAGTGAGAGAGACAGGAGAGAAAGGTGGAGAGACAGAGCGAGCAGCGGGCACCAGCGTGCCCCGAGTGGTAGTGCCGATACGCGGGGATGTGTGGCAGGGCGTGAATGCCATGGCATCGATTCCCGGATTAAAACCTAGATTGCGGTCGCGTGGAGGTGCAAACCTGCTTCCAGAACGACTCCCGCCGGCCGCCTGTCAGGACTGGCAGCCAGGCTCACCATGCCGGCGTGGGCAGACGGGGACCCCCGGTTCACTCGCAACTTTCGATTGATCTGACCCATGGCAGGTGCGCACCTGCTGGGGCAGACCCCTCTCGTCACTGTCGGTAAAGAAAATCTTCCCCAGTCGCTCAAGTTTCAGAACCTCGCCGATGGTCTTCCAAATCGTCTCCTACGACAGATTCTTGCCGACCATGTGGACGACGACAACAAAAAGTTGAACTCAAACTTCGTTGTGTTTGTATAATTTTCATAATACTGTTATTCCATCCAAGTTATTGTTCCCAGACAACACAGGAGAGTGCGAGTGGTGTTCACGATGAAAGGAAGCAGAAGCTCTTGGAAAGTAGAATCAAGGACAGATGCATCACGTGCGTCAGAAAAGTCTTCTTCGCTGACAAACAAGAGCATCGTCAGCTGTACTCGGAAACTGTGTGTCGCCGAGTGTTCCCCTGGGCACTAGCAGCCATCTAGTGAGCCGGCCAATCGACTGGGTGTGGTGGTGCCTAATACTTTTAGAGCCAGTCTTGGGAGTCTGCGGCCGTAAAGTGACGGGTTCTTTGCTGCCGGAAGAACTTTAACCGTCGGAACTTTTCTCTCCTCTACCATCACACCGTCGGCAACATCTTGTCACTGCGAGGAAAGTGGTGTTCGTCTTCACACATTTTGCTTGCCACGTCTGGACGTCCACTTTTTCACGATCACCCCTCCCTGACCCATTGTCTCTCTCTCTCTGTCTCTCTGTGCCTCTTCTCCCTCTCCTCCAGAAACCCTCCCCACCTACGCTATACCACTTCTTCCTGTCCCAGCCTTTAACATAATGGTGAGGACAGAAGTGCGGCGCAGCGACAGAAAGGAAGCAGCCAGCCAGCGAGCCTTGAAAACGGGGCTAACGGTGTGACTGACACACCTTCCGGTCCTCCACCTTCCTCTTTTCTCTCCCCCATATTTCTTTTCCTCCCTGTATCTCACCCCCTTCCCTAAGTCGGACTTTAAGGCTGGTACACACGGGCCTTTGGACCACTGCAGTGGTCAGCTCCCAGACCGCGAGGAAGAAAACGCAGTTGTTGCCATGACAACGAGTCGCAAGGGCCAGCCGTCTCCGGACCCCATGGCCGCCGTCCGTTACACGCCGGCTGCTGTGGAGGACGATGTGGACGATGCCTGTTCCGAGCACAACCGGTTGTCCTTCCTGAGCGGGCCCCCACTGAACGGGGACATCGTCCACAGCAGCTTCACCCCTACCACCACGCCGTCTGCCACTGCCAACAGCCCGTACCCCTACTACGACTTCCAGGACACGGACGATAACGAGTCCGAGGGAGCCGGATGTGAGGTGAGTGATCCGTGCTCACCAGCCAGCCTGCAGCATGGCGGGAGTTGCGGCGTCGGCCTCGGAGTTGGCGTCAGTGTCGGTGGAGGAGGCAACAACAGTCTGGAGAAGCGGCCGAGTCGCCACAGTTCCTCCGGAAGCCGCCACGGGCATGCGCGGTACAGTGAGCGCAGCGACTCGCGGGACCTCAGCAAGTCACCCATGTCCAGGGCTTCGCGGACTCGCGGCGGCAAAGGCCGCTGCATGTGTTGCATGATGTGTGTGTTCCTGCTGTCCACGGCGGGGCTGGCCGCCGTCCTGGCGCTGACCTACGCAGGTGAGATGCAGCTGACATCCGTGTCCACCCACCACACCGCCAACAACGGCGGGGTCAAGACGGATAGGCTGGAGGATGAGAAGGTCATGGTGCAGGTGAGTGGTAGCCAGTGACGGTGAGGTGCTTTCACTCACTCAATTATTCATTCATCCACCCACTCCTCTATTCGTGAGCAGCAAGACACGTTTCACAGTTTCAATGTTTCAAAGTTTTCTAGAAATGTTGCGGTGCAGACTGTGGTACATTGATTGTTGATAGGCATGTCCTACTTATCAGTAATATTGTTTTTGTTATTAAAATAATTTTTTATTGTAATATTTTTCACATATATGTATCTATAACAATTTCCAACAATATTTAACCATACATCTACAACCATTCACTTACAATAAAATTATGATTTCCACCATTGATGTAAGTATTCATTCCTATAACACTACTGAACGAAAAAATATTCAATGTTTAAAGTTTCAAATTACTGAACTATTTCTTTATTACAAGCACAAAAATCATTGCTTTTTACAAAAAAATTATGTAAAGTGACAATAACAACATTTTAATGTTGTCAACAGAAGCAACAAAAATCGTTAATTCTTTTAATGCTTCAGATAAAAGCTGTGGTGTCAATCAAGTTGAAAAGTATGTTGTAGATTTTACCTTTAGTGTCTTTGCTCGTTTGTGGTTTAATTATTGCCCAGAGGCCAGCTGCACTACATATTTCTATTTTTGAACAAATTATGGCCTTAACTCTATTTACATTTTCAGTTTTATAGAAATAAATGCTAAATTCAATGTAAAACTTACTTTGTTTTGAATAGATAACATAAAACTTCTTAATCCAGACTTCATTCCCGTTTACACATTTTGGGGCACGTGCAACGCATCTAGATGACAAAAAGCGATTTTTGAGAAATATTTCTTCTTTAGAACACCTTTAAGGTTAGAAGTCTATTATGCAACTAGTCCCGGAAAAGTACGAGAGGACATTTGTAAGTCGATGGAAAAGAAAGCTTCAATTATGAAGTTTACACTGTAAAGCTTTCAGTGCTAGGAATGACTAGCCACTCTCTTGTTTCGCCATCACTGTTCTCGCTTGACTGTCCATCAATTCACTCACTGGCACCCTGGCAAGATGGCAGATATTCTATGATTAAACGACCAATCCATACACGTATATCCACAACTCTATATCACTATTTATTTATCGCCATTCTGTATGCTTTATATCTGCACATACATATAATATTCTCATATATCCAGCAAGTGCCGAAGACTTAGCTTCTTTGGCTAAAAGGCCAACTACACCAACAGTGTCTGTCCTGTGTCTGCTATTTTTATGTTACTAAAAAAGGTTACAATAACTTTAAAAAATAGTATAACTTTAATATCAATCTAGTATTTCCTTCCGCTTCTAAATAAAGCATAAAATAATACCGTGATTACATTGTGTAACGATTGCTGGTCAGTCTCCAAAAATACAAAAAAGCTGGTAAAGGTAACCAAGAAAAAAAGATGCATACTCTTTTTTCTTTTCTTGACTTTGTCCCTAGAACTTTTTTTTAATTCTCTTGGAAGTGAGCAGCCTCATCGAAATCAGCTTTGACTCCCCCCCGTTCCCCCCCGTCATGGTCTGCGTCAATTCCTCTCCCCCCCAGCAGCACTCGGGGTGCAGTCGGCAGACGCCGGTGGTGCCAAGGCCAAGCGCTGGTCCTCGCCGCACGGTGGCCTCATTGTCCCAGCATTCAATGGAGCTTCCTCTTTACGTCATCATTATTACGCTGAGTTATTCCCCTTGAGACGCAGTAAATGAGCGCCAAGACTGGGGCCTAAGCTTTAGCTGCTCTGCATTTCTATCCCAGGCTGAATTCCGGCCAAGAAAACCCATATGCGGTCAACCTGGTTCGCCTTTTAAGCAAATAAAGTCTCCAAGGAATTCGCACAAATGTTGTCGGTGCCGGCGACTTCGGGGCTTTTGTGCCGCGAGCTGTTTGGCCTTTTATTACCTCGTAGCTTAGACTTTACTCCACTCGTCATCTTCTCTCCTTTCCTGTCACAGCCGCGCTCGCAAACACAGAAGCAGAAGGACTTAGCCAATTAACTGACCGTTAATAGTCGAGGAAAGCTTGGGTGAGCGAGGAAGGCTTAAGGAAGAGGGATGAGGGTGTCCACTATCTCACGACATCTGTAGATGGGGGATACTGATCTTTTCTGAGGACAAAGGTTGATGCGAAACCTTTACACACAAGAGCTGGGTTTTGTGAAGCCAAAGCGGTTCAGTGACACAGGGCAATGTGAACTGAGACGCTGGCTTATCCTGCGATTGAAGTCCAAATGACAATAAGAATGAGAGACAATTGTAGGTAGATTATGTTCCCGGAGAAAATCCTGACTGTCTCTGTAGTACGGAGGGGAAGTCAAAGAAACTGGATGTAATCTTCAACATGCGTTGACAAAAATGTTTGATAAATGAATGAAAGAATTGGGAGCATGTTGAACATCTCAAAGAGAGAGAGTATGGAGAGATTGAAAGGGGTACGGGGAAAGAAAAAGTGAGAATGTTGTTAGCCTGTTGGACAGAAAATCAAGGTAATTTTGGAAGAAGCTACAAACGCCACTCGCCGGGAGAGGCAGCTAATGAGGTGTTCGTCACTGCACCTCACAGGGAGGGATACCTTTGAAGCTGTCTCCAAGCTGTTCGCAATGGATTAAGATTGGATCCAACTCAGCATCTACTGCTTTGCCACTGAACATATTTTTCAGTCGCTCCTGTTTTTATTGAATTCAGGACTTCAGTGATAGATATTTGCAATCATCATGTTTCGCTTTCATTTCTAAACGACTTTTTTATCGGACCTTGCCTTGTGTCAGACATCTGAAGTTGCTAAGGTGTGAACATGTTTCCAACGATGAAGCAACTTTGTGGCAAAGAATGTATCTCGAGGTAAAAGATTAAATTTTTCCGTTGACATTGATAATGCATTATTTGAGGCAGAACATGTTTCAAGTCCCGCAATATATTAAGAGACCCGGTCCTTAAAATTAGTTGTAAGTTCCTCTTTCATTTAAACTACACTTACTAAAGTGATTGCCAGAATCTCTGTATTTCTTCCTCCCTTTTAGCTACACATTTCAAATGATCGTCAAAAGCTTTCTAGCACTGTTCTCTTCCTTCTTTCCTGTCTGTATATCTGTTGTCATTTCTTTCTATTTTTGCGCGGATTTTTTTTCTTAAATAATAAAAACAACTAATTACTTCCCATGTGATATATTTGCATGGTATTGGAATAGAGTGAAAGTAAGTGCGTTGTAGCAGTGCTTCATATTAATACAACTACTAAAATATTTATTATTATCATTATTAAAATTCCACTTAAAATAATAATACATCTGACCGTTTTCCTAAAGCTCTTTTAATGTTCAAATTTTATAAATGATGGAATCGTATATCTTACAGCTATTTAAGTGACTCTGTCAAGCTTAGGGTGAGGGTTACTACAAGGGACGGACTAAGACGAGCAAATACTGAATTGAGATTTCTTTTCGAGTATTGCCATAGTTGTCACTGCCATTATCAAGACCACCTGCACACTGATCCTCGTAGTTTGGTTGATGCCAATTATTGGCCAACCTTTCGTCTCACTTTACAGGGCAACACCTCCTTTGTCGCGAACATCACACATCGACTTTTGTAGTCAGATGTTTGGCGAACTTTCTTGCTTCATAATTAACTTGTGTCAAATAATGTCCAGTGTCCACAAGTTCAATATAAAATATAGCTAAGGCACTAACTCAAACATCAGCATGCAGTTTGTTATTGCTGTTTGTCTTTGTTTATTGTAGTTTGCATCGTTTTGTTTTGACCTACATTTTCTCAAAATTGATTAAGTTATTAATTAATACCTATCTACCACAAATAAAGTTTTAAAAACAGAGAGCAAACCAAAGAAAACCTCCTGCAGAATGACGCATGGACAACTTTTCTGAAAACTGCTATTCTTCACAGACGAAAAGCCTATCACCATTTGTCTACGGATTAATTAAACTTACTGTCGCAAATATATCGTCTGTGGGCCACGGGACAGGAAATGAAGGGCGGCTGACACGCTTGATGTGGACGGTGTGGGTTTGATGTGGCATGTCTCTGTCCTGGCTCCAGAGTAAATCAAGTCTTTGAAGATGACAGTAATGACTGGGGAAAGGCAACATGGCTACCACACACTGTGCGCTTCCTGTCTTCCTAATTCGACAGGATACTGATTGTTGTTTAATTATCATTAGTTGACAGTCAGTGTTACGGACTGCTGCACTCAGAAGAGACCTGCTTACCAAGGTGCATCGCTAGTGGCACGAATGAGGCTGTGGATGTGTTTCTTTTTTGTTTTGTTGTTTTTTTTTTTCTTTCGAGCTGATTTCCGATTTCGATCGAACACGTGTATTTTTTGACAGCGGTTCTTCGCGCCACCGTTGAGAGTTAATTACAAGACCAGGAAGGGGAGAGTACAAGTTGTGGACAAGAAGATTGACATTCACACTTCCGCTTCCCTCTGTGCGTCAGAAATGACGTGTACAATCTGGCGGCACAGGAAGTTGAGGCTTGCGCTTGCGCAGCTGTGCTTTGTAGTCTCCAACATTTGGCCTTGACAGCTGTGGCTTGTAATCTCCACACGTGACAGCTGTGGCTTGTAATCTCCACACGTGACAGCTGTGGCTTGTAATCTCCACACGTCACAGCTGTGGCTTGTAATCTCATGGTGCGTCACAGCTGTGCCTGCAGTCGTCAGCACTGTGTGTGACAGTCGTGTCCATGGCTGTGTGTAGTTTCTACAGCATTAAGTGTTGCTACTTCAGCGAAAAATATTTGAAATTTTTTTAACTTTATTGTGAGAGTTTCTGGGTCACTTACCTGGTGCCCTTCTCACACTATCATTTCAAAAGTAATTAAAACTTAAACACAAGAGAACCGAGAAAAAAAAAGATGTTTCCCTGTACCCAATTGTTGCATTTGTCTCCGATAGATGCTGCACTATGACTATTCTCTTGTCAAGATAACTGTCTTAGTTCTTGGACTGTCAGGGATTACCGAGGTAGGTATCTGTGGCACCAGTTCGCCGAGTGTGTCGGTGGTGATGCACAAGACTCAGGCTGTTGGCAAAGACCCAAGAGGCATGGCATTTACTTTGCACTCGATCTCCAATAGGGAGCAAAGAAAATGACAAATCCTTCATCTCAAGCTGCATAGTCACCGTCTCGCTCCAGACCAGACCAACTGCGTGCCTGAAAAACAATTAAAAAATTAGCGAAACTTCCACTTTCTTTTTTAACGATTAGTGCCAAGTAAACTCAAGGAGGGAATACATTCTTTATTTTCATGTGTCTGACTATTGTTTATACAAGTCAAAACATATTTTATGATACATCTTGAGTGCAGTGCAGGCTCCGGTATTTATCACAGGCTGGGCCCAGACGCACGACAGTCGCTGACAAAGAACGACTAACTATCGAAACAGTAAACATGGGAACTGTTCAGATTACCATCTTGTGTCTAGAGACTTACTCTTCACCTGGCCTCTGTACTCTACACTTTTAATTTGTCCTGGTTACATCATTCTGACCAAATATCTGTTTCAAAATTGCTTAGTAATGATTTTCGATAAAGTAAGTTCATAGGTTAAAGAAGAGGTTATCTTTTACACTAGACCTGGTTATTAAGGTCTTTTTCAACTCGTGCTCACGGCTTTAGTTATTTTTAAGCTATGAAATTTTTATTTTAGTTTATTTCTGAGGAATTTTAAAACATTTTAAAAACAGTTCACGAAGGGAAAGGAGGTGCAGCGTTGAGCATGCCCTGCTGTTCCCTCAGTTCACATTAGAGGCCTTCAGACACGGAGGATAAAAATTTCCAGAAGCAGAACTCGTGAAAGATGTTCTCAAGCTGCTACATGTTTGTTTACCTGTACTCGTGCATGGAGTTGGCTCTTAAGGCATTGCTTCCTCGGACACATGTGGCTGTTTGGCGAAGTCTTCATATAGCAATCATGTGAACAATTTCTCAAAAATTGCGATATATTTAACATGTATGCATTTAAAGAATATTCTGTAAAGGTCTGAAAACCGTTATCACAGATTTTGTCTCGTTGTTTATTTTTTTCCTTTAATTCGTAACATTTATTTCCTTTTTTCTCACACAAAATTTTATATCTTCCTCTCGCTTCCTTTTATTCATTTATAATATTGTGTTCATCTTCTCAGTTTTGCCTTGTCTTTCGCGTTTAACCTTTCCACGATGAAAACAGAGAAGACAAAGGAGACTACAACCACTGTGGCACCTACTTATGTTGTAGCTGTGGTGGTGGTGATGGAAACAGAAGTGCAGTTGACTGCCTGCAGTCGCCATGGCGGTAACATCATTAGTCGGGTCGTATTTGCCGAGGCGGTACGGGTTGTGGTGGTGGTAGTGTTGAGGTTTCAGGCAACAGAAATCTGGGCTTTGCTGAAGAGGGCCGAAGTTTATTTTTTCTGGCATCATTTTTTTTCTTCTAGCTCTTGTCTACTTGCGTGTGTCTTCCCATGAGACGTCAGAAATTTCGGAGTAAGTGGAAAGTCTGGCAAGATATTTTCTGCGGTCTAATTCAGTCAACCAAGGGCCCCGGGCGTGATGAACGAGTCTCGTTAGCGGCAGGACGGGAAAGAGCGCCTTTAATTGAAATTTTTAGCAACTCTGAGCTTAAGTGACCCCTGGCCCCGTGTTTAGCCTCGCGAGTGACTAACCGTAGAAGCTTTCAAAGGATGCCTGGAGGTTAGGATAAGTATTTCGGCAATCAACAGTGCCATGTTTGAGAGATTCGCCTTATCTGTCTCCCTGACTTTTTGTTGTCTTTAGAAAAAGTAACAAGTGCCAGGCAGTTGTAGGTACTCGGAGATAAGCTCGGGGGATGACGTCAGCACATTCTTTGTAAACAAGATCGGTGACCTTTCGTGAGCACGGAGTTCACACCGTACTTCTTTTACGGGTGCGGGTAGCTGTGGAGTCAGAGACAAGAAAGTGAACGAGAGCAAACAATCGACTGAATGAACAAACAAACCAAAGACCAATGAGTAAAAAATAAACTTTAAAAAAATGTTCGATTGGCACTTGTTTGTCTCGATCAAGAAGTAGGTCGTTGTATAGTTTTAGTCCCCAAACCGTGTAATGGTTGAATGTCACAACAGGAAGTACAACAGTCGATAATACTACTCCTACGTCATGGCAGACATGTTTCTTATTTCATTTAAATTTCTTTCTTCAGTTTAGTCCTTCAACTAATTTTGATTTCTTGCTGACAAAAGTTTAGTTTAATCCTTAATTGATGACTTGGCCTAGGTTTAGAGTTAGGTAAAATATATTGACTAAGGTGTAGTTCTCCTCCTGTGGCTTTCGCTACACTTTTATATTTTTTTTTCAGTCTATCTCGTTTTCCCCATTCCCAGTTGCCGAATAAAGTTCAGTAGTCAGGTCTTCTACACATTTTATTCACCAGGTGCAGTCTGTTAGTTCCTTTGTGATTTTTTTTTAGCCAATAAGCTGCCCACCAATATTCTCAAAATTAGTTTTTTACTCGGTTGTAGCTTACGTTTAAAAATATTTTGCATCGATTCTTCATCATTCTTAAGGTCAGTGGCTGGGTACCATTGCGAGAACGGTTGATCGAGTGGCAAGCAACGTGAAGTCTTACGTTGGCGGTTGCAGGGTTCGAAATCAATGCCTCGCCCGAGTTCGCGAGGGTTAATGGAGTCGTCTGCGTCATTTTGAGGTTGGCGACCGGCTCACCACAATAGCAAGGGTAGGCCTCAACTGTAATGGAAGTTTCAGTGAAAATACAGCCACCTCCACGCTTACCAGGCCAGTTTAAATACTTCATTTGCGGTACAAATAAACGATCTCAAGAGGACAGGACAAATATGTCAGTGCAAGAAGCCGTGTCAGCAAGACACATTTCCAGCCTTTTATTTCCGAACTGAGGAAGACTAGAACCCGAAAATGGTTCGATTTCTCTTTTGTTGAGGCACGACATGAAAATGTTCAATTCATCCTTTTTTGAGTGGTCTATTTTTATATATAAAAGCCGTCCCTATGTCTGTATTTTGCTCTCTCTCTGTCTGTCTGTTTCAACGTTCTTTTATTTTTTCTTTCTCTCTCTCTTTCTCTGAAAATGAATAACTGTATTTATTTCACTAACACTTAGATGCCAGAAATCATTTACACAAAGGCATAAGACACATCAGATGTATCATTGACAATAAAAGTTTGCCGACCGTGTCTTTGTCTTTATTTTAAAAAATTGTAAGGCAATAAGTCATTCGATCCTCCCAGAGCACCCCGCTGGATCACCCACCACAAACAGCCCATTTGTTCACATTATACAGACCCACGATTGTAGTTTTGTCTTTGTGTCATACACTATTTTAATGCAGTAAATGTGATCACAGTCTGGGCCTTGGCAAAAGTTTTAAATTTAAATTGAATACCTGAATTTTTCTGATGATTTCCATCTTGTTTTAAAGCAGGATATTGCTTGCCAGACCGAACATGATTTTAGCAGTCAGTAACCTCAGACGATTTTTAGTTCCATGGCCTATTGGTTTACACCGGTTGTGCTAAATTCCCTCCTCCTCCAAAAACTGGAAATGTCGGAAACATGTCCATATTTTTTCTAAATGAAATTAAATACAGTTCACACTGGAAATAGCAGCACGATATTGCTTGTTGTCGTTTTCGCTTTTGATACGTTTTAATCTTTTTTTCTGCTTTCGTAATGTAATGAATGTCAGTCTCTATTTGGCCATTGGAATCAGATTATTCCTTGTTTACTTTCTTTCTGCTAAAACAAACGTGATATAATTGACAGTATAAAAGACGTGTATAGCTATTTAACGGCCGGGTTACTGCCTCCCTGCGATGGATGATACCAAAGCTTCATAACACCAGGACCAGGGAGAGACTCACCAATAAAAAAACAAAACAAAACAACTACAAAGCCAGCGTGCAGTAAGTTTTATGTCGAGTACAGACAGTAAGAGATACGATGTTACAACTAGGAAGTTGGGAGGTTTGCAGTAGCAACCTGACTAACGGCCGTCCTCGCATGGCTGAGTATATATATCATTATAGGTTTAGTAGCGCGTTATCTTTACTAATGTCTGGGTACGGGTTAGGGCAAGGTATGAAATCACAAAATCCGGTGAGATAGCCACCCTTTCTTTTTCGATACAAGTTTCGAAACATAACCCTGGACAAAAGGTCAAACTCGTGACGTCATGTTTGTCCACAGGCGCGTATTAAATAATGATATATATATGTGATGTATATTATACAGTCCCATCGCTCCTTGCAGCCATGACTACATACACGTATCCGGCATACCTCCAGTATAGTACCTACCCGCTAACCACCATAACAAAAAGGACGAATCAGGAGACGTTGTTATGGCAATCATGTGACGTCTGCTTCGCCCAGCCGACACCCTAACCCTACCCGTATCCTTAAACCTCATCTAAATTCTTGACCCATTCCTAAGTAATGTATCCAAATGTCAGGGAATCTATGTGATTGGATAGTTTGTGTGATATCTGTCATGAGCATTGATGGCGGTGCTGTGCTATAGTTGTGCTATATCTATGTAAATAGCTATATCTATATATATCTTTGTATGTATTGTCAGGTGTGTTGACCTGTTTCTATGCAGACTAGTGTTCTATACCTATATTTCGAGAACGAAAGAAGATTCTCTGAAAAAAATGTCTTGCACTGGGCTTTTACTCAATTATTGCAACAGAAAACAATTGCACCCACTGGATCTTTAACAATAAATTTGTGTTGCTGGGATAGAATGATTAAAACAAAACCGTAAAAACAAATGTGAAAGATAAAATGAGGCAGCTACTCCTCACCCTAGTGCACAACGTGAACCCAAGCTCAGTGGGGCAAGGGCACGTTGTCATCACCCAAGCTGCACCCGAGGTTTCAGCGGGTGGAGTGGCTAGTGTTAACGGTGGCCTGCATCTCTTTCTTGCCGCTGTTCTTTCTCTCTTTTCTTGAAACTCCTTTTCAGCAAGTTCATCTTAGAGGAATACAGAGATCACAGGGGAATAGCCAAATCCTCTTGCCTAAGATGATTTGATTAGGGGTCTGAGATGAGGGATATGGGCAACATCAACAATAACTTCTGGAGCTTTTTTTGTGTGTGTTTCTCAACTTTTACTGATCGACTTTCTGGAAACTCTCCCCAACACTCCTTAAGGACTAACTTGAACGGTCTGCGTTTGTTGCAGATATTAGTAGATATAGGCCATATAAAACTAACCTGTAAAATTCAGCCTCCAAAACCGATCCGGTAATTAATTATCCGCTAGAAAAGTATGCGATTCACACCTGCGATCAACGAGCACCGCTAACAGTGTATTACGTCACGTTGGTACACCATTCACAACATTGTCAGCCGTCAACACCAATCAGAGCGAATGAGTTACAGTTTGGGTATTTCGGATGTTGAAAGTCTGCATTTCTCGTGCTTCTGAAAAACTGCTACTTGAGCAAGAGAAATGTAGACTTTCAACATCATGAAAAACCCGAACTTTCACTCATTCTCTCTCTCTCTCTTTCTCTTACTGGTGTTGACTGCAGCCAATGTTGTGAATGATGCACCAACGTGACGTAGTACACTGTTATCAGCGCTTTTGATCTCAGGTGCAAATAGTAGCGGATAATGTATTAAGGGATGGGTTTTGGAGGCTGAATTTTACAGGTTAGTTTTATATGGCCTATATCTACTGATATCTGAAAAAAAGCAAACCATTCAGGTTGATCTTTACGAAAAAAGGTCACCGAAGAAAGCGGACGCCTGCGTTACATTTTAAAGGGTAGAGGTGTGCTTTATGCTGACAAGTGACAAATGTTACTATGACAAGGTGAACAATGGTGCTAATTAACTTCTATATCCGTACGTCCGGGTTCTCATGTCGTCAGTGGCTCATGCTGCCTGTTATCGTGCCAATCTCTCTGTCAGTCTGAGTCCACGCAGTCGTAGGTTGTAGTTGTTACAGTGTGGGCATACAATGCCTTCTGAATGGACAAACACAAGTCACATGATCGAAAGCGACACGTCTGACAATCACTGCGCACTACTTCTCTCGGCGCTCCTTCCTGCCTCACTCCATCGGTCACTCTGTCTATCAGTTCTTGTCTACCATTTCGGAAAAAGAAGCTAAAATCGTCTTCCTGATACCAACTACACATGCGTTTTCTCGCACCAAAAATTCTGGTCAGCGAGACTTATGACAGCCACACACGCGGACCACACAAGATTTAATATATCGGGGTAGATAAAAACACAATGCGGCAGACACTGTTAAGTACGGGGTAAAATAACCACCAGCAAGGCGCCACCGGCCACCGAGCGGAATAACTCCACCGTCCTTACAAAATTTGTAACAACATAAAACACGAAGAAAAAAAGTTTCATATTCTTTTTTTATATATATACAAGGAATTGTTCTGGTCATCTTTGACATTTACAACGACAGGAATAAGGGAAAGTAGCGCAGAGCTAGGGGCTGGAGAATTATCTGGTTATCCTCAAGATTACTCTACCTCCGACCCATGAACTAAGCCCTAGGGAAAAAAACTCTATAACGGTAACTAATGATCCAGATGTTAGATTGGAACCTGTATACTATCTGTGAGGTGCTCGCTTGCACCCTAACCCTGCTTTGTCTCCCATTCATAGCTTTCCATGAGACAGGTACCCACCAAACCCCAATACTTTACCTCAGTAGGTAGTGTAGGGCTCGTGGCTCCACCAGAAGTCTGTCTGTAGACCGATCGTCTGCTACCACTTGAAGTCATGTGAACGTTCAGAGTCTCTGAATATTGTTCTTAGTATTTCTGTTCAACATCTCAGCCTTGTGAATCCGAGGAAGTAAATTCCTTCCTACAGGAGATGGTAAATACGAAGTAGTCCCACTATTCTCTTGAAAAAAAAAATATCAGCTTATTTGACACCCAAGCTCAGTTCCTAACGTCAGCAAATATTTTTTGTATAACAGCTCGCATAATAATGTCTAAGGCTAACAGCTATTTTTAGCCTCTCGGGCTATTTCTGACATCAGGTCCTGCGAAAAATTCCGAAGCATCTCTATTTTTAGAAGCAGTCATTTGCACGATCTCGAGACAGCGGAGGAAGGGAGGAGGCGGAGAAAAAACCTCTGTCCTCATTGGTTACCCTAGACTGCGCAATTATAAAAATCGTTTGGTGACCTTTAGCACCCAGTAAATACAGCAATTTCCACGCGAGGGTTTCAACAACTGATGACTGGCAGTGTTAGAAATCATCGACAGCATAGGGACTGCGCAGTGAGGGGTTAGGTGTGGGTGGTTGAAGAGAAGGGGGAGGATAGCCCAGGGAACAGTAGTGTGTGACAAAGATGCTGAGATGTTAGGAGAAGTAGAGCGGAGGAAGCTGAAGTGTTACAAAGACAGCAAAGTGCGTTTTCCTGTCTCACTACGCGCTTGTTGTCGCCTGTCATCTAATTACTGCATCGAGTTGATCGTTGGTCGTCTTTCTCGCCCCTCCTACCCTGACCCGTCCCCATCCCCCATCACATGTCTCCAAACCTTTCCCTGGTGACGGTAACGACAATAAAGAATCATATGTGACATACCTGTGTGTTCTTAAAGACAGGTTCGGTATGTTTCTCAAGTAGAATCCTGTTTGGCAGCTGTTTTCATGACCTGACAGGGTCATTTACTTGCTGAATCGACTGTAACACCAATGATTCAAATATGTTTATCAATAATTTAGTGTTGATTTAAGGGGTAAGCAATCAAACGAGTAAGTGGGTGGGTTTGAGTGAGTCAACAAACTTTGAATTACCTTTGACAGGTTGAGGAAGGTGAGGTCAGCGAGTGTGGAAGTGAGTAAATGTTGCATGATGGGAAAGTCTCAAAATCGTGTGAATTCGTTATCTTGGACAGCTAGAGCACTTGTGTGTCCGTCAGTTGCTTTATTCTTTGTTATTCATTCGTTCGTTACTCAATCATACTAACTCCCTGCAGAAGTGTGAATGTATGTGCGCACGCACTGTTAGCTATTGTGTGCGTTTTTACTCTTTACCATTGCTTAACTCTAACCTGTGAGATGGGAAAATAATTCATGAAAATGTCTGACCTTTTGTAAATACATCTTTACTAACACTCTGCTTTCAACATTCTGAGAGATAAACACAGGGTTAGGTTTGAGCTCCACTCGACGTGTCTTAGATACGATGAGCCACTTTCTGTTTCCTGACCGCACGGCCGCTAGGTGCGGACCGTTTACCTTTTATCTCTTAATATTACTTTCAAAGTCTGGCTTACTTGATGTTCTTCGTGTGATGTATGTATGTCCAGAGTGGTCTGCTACGAGCTGGCGACTGCCATTAATACGTATGCTTTCTCTCCCAGCGTCCAATCAAGTGGGCGACTGGATCAATCGACGCCCGACTGATGTAGTAGACGTTTAGAAATGATTTAGGTCTTATAAATCCACCATCGCAGTCCCCAGAGAAAACAAATAGCTAGTCTTCAAACACACTCACCCTCCACCACTCAGACTGGAGCAGCGTGCGGCGATGAGAATGGAAAATAAGATCAGCATATTTCTCCTCGGTGTGGACATTGGTGGGAGAGCTTTTTTCAATACACACCCAGCTTCCATGAGAGCAAGGTTTTGAGTGCGTTTATCAGTTCTTTTGTATGTAAATGTTTTTGTTTATGTGACAGGAAAAGAGAGAGAGAGTGAGGAAGAAAATACTATGTGTATAGGATGTACTGGGGATTGAATATTTGGTGTAATTTCAAGAAATTTATTTGACTCTGTTCTTATGATTACACCTGTTGGTCAGAGAATTTTTTTTTCATTTTATTTGTGTGTGAGAAAGAGAGAGATATAGAGACCATCATTTTGGGAGTACACGACTATGTATATTTGTGGTCTTTATTTTTCATCTTTGACCATCCACCCGTCATCAATAATTAGCCTGTCTCCCACCCCCAACAGGCTCAGAACATTCTGGAACCTCTTAGCATACAAGCATCATTGAGGTATAATCATCTAGAAATTGTGAAAAAAACACCGAATTTCACAGAATTTCATCTGTTTTACGCACAGATAAATTTACCAATTTTTATCCCTCCCTAGAGTGCAGAATAGAGAAGGAGAAAGATAGATGAACTGAAACTGAACTGTACTTGATTGGGGCGTAGAAAAATAAGTAGTTTACATACTTGCCAGGCGAAATACTTCGCGACGAGTTAGCAGCAAGGAATGACATACACAATTTTAAATTTTGCCTTTCAGGCAGAATAAATCAGAAAAAAACATGAGAAAGAGAATTACACTGAACTGTAGTCTATCGGCGTTCTTGTGGAAGAGAGAGAGAGAAAGACATACGTGAAGGAGGAAAGAGATGGGGGAAGCAGGAGGGGCAGCTGGGGAACCATTGATCGCTGGATGTTCCTAATTTCAGTATCATGTCGGCACGAGTAGTACGTAAGTGTGTTTCATTAAAGCCTATCAGCCTCCTCGGTCCCTTTCCGTGATGCTGTGCCGACCCGCACCAGGCGCAGAAATCGACGCTCAGCCAGCGACTGGGATGCTGCTGCTGCTGCTGGTGGTGCTGCTGATGATGATGCTGATGCCTTTTCACGTGCAGTTCCGTGATTTGGACAGGGCTAGCCGCCTAGCCCCGCGGCACCAAACCACAGATAATTAGCGCGTTGAGTGACAGATCGACAGACAGACAGACAGACAGACAGACAGACAGACAGACAGACAGACCAGCACACAGACAGAAGTGTACATACAGACTGTTGACGCCATTACAGTAAGTGGTACAGAGCACCTGGAAGCTTGTTGAGACCAGATTCTCGGCCTTTTGAGAGAACTTGCTTGTAATGACAAATGGGCTGAGTGTAATTAGAGCCTCGCTTTAAGTCTTGATGAGGTGGGATTGCAGTGCCCTCTAGACAGGAGGTCCTGGCGATGTGAGGCAATGACTCCAAAAATGACAGCGTTGTCAAGCACGTGACACTTGGCGCTGCATCAGCAAGATGGCCTGCAGCCTTCGTCCACAATCCTGCCACAAAAACTGTTTAATGTCTCAACTAAAAATAAAATAAACTATAATAACTGCATGTGTACAGTGGATGCATTTATGCTAACGATCGTCTGGCGAACAAACAAACACACAGTAAAATGTGTGACTATGTTTGAAAATGTTTCCAACGACCGTCCTGTTAACCTCTCCCATGGTTATACATTTAACAACAAATTTAACAACCAATAGTCTCCATGTAAAGAAAAATTAAAGATGCGATTTATTTAATTTTACATCTGAGTATTGAGTGACTGGCTGTATCAATAGTCTTAACTGTGAGAGAGGCTTTGAGCAGGCCACCACCACACCTGACTGATTTCGCTAATGAAATGCTCCATTACAAAGTCTCGAGTGAGCACATCAAGCCCAGTCTCTGAACACCAAAGAGAAGCAATGGTGTGTCAAGCGGTCACAATCAAGGGGTCTGTAGTTAATTGAGATGGCGTTGGAAACTGATTTCCCGCCCAAGTGAAATCTCCGGCCTCAATTTGTAGCGTTTCAGCGAGAAAGGTCATCGAGGGCCATTCCGCCTGCCGGGGATGGAGTGAGGGACAGTGGCGGGCCCTGCACTCGCCATCCTCTTGCCTCTCTTCTCTCCAAGTCTCCAACACATTTAAATGACCGAGCACGAGCATGGAGTCTCTAAATTCTTGTGAAGTTTCTCCGCCTGCCTGTCGTGTTTTTAAGAAGGAAACAAACAACAACAACCAAAAAAAAAAAAATGAGTGCGTGACACTCGAGCACAAAGACGCACCTACCCACCATCACACACGCACGCGCACACACACATATCCACGGAAGAGCACAAGCAAATCAACACACACACATAGAGAAACACACATTTTATCAAAGAGATAGTAAGAAGAAACAAACAAGTAAAACAAAGAAAATAAATAAATCGATACAATAAAAATATGACTTTGTTTCCCCATTCCATTGCTTGCGAAATAAAATTTGCCACCAACGGATATTCTCGGAAGAATCATCTGTCTTTAGTATTAAATAGAAGAAAAAACAGGTTATTCCAAACTTTAGGAGGGTTAACCTTTTTTAAGACGAAAATCTTTGGCAGTAGATATAAAAAAAATAATTCACTTTCTCTAATAGTTTAGCAGACAGGACAGTAGTCGTTAATCTTTGGGTCTGGGGTATGTCTCGGTTTATGGCACTTGAAAACAGTTGGGTGGTGGGTAGGGGTGGGTAAGACACGAGGAGTGGGTGAAATGTATGTGTTGTGTTTGTGTGCGTTTACATATATATGTTTGTGTGTGTGTGTGCACGTCT